>NW_027667571.1:0-149000 GCF_963924665.1 Micromys minutus
TTTGTTTTGGGGGAAAAAAACAGAAATTCCACTTATTTAGAAGCAAAAAGGGAAAAGTTCCCCTTATTTTGAAGCAAAAATGAGAAATTTCCCTTTTTTATGGCAAAAGGTAGGCATTCTTTTTATTTTTGGAAAAAAGGCAGAAATTCTCCATATTTTGTGGCAAAAGGAAGAAATTCCCCTTACTTAGGTCAAAATTACAGAAATTTCACTAATTGTGGGGCAAAAAACAGAAATTCCCCTTATTTTGGGGCAAATTGCAGAAATTACCATTATTATGGGGAAAAAAATGCAGACATTTCTCTTATTTTAGGGCAAAATTGCAGAAATTTCACTAATTGTGGGGCAAAAAGGCAGAAATTCTCTTTATTTTGGGGCAAAACTCAGAAATTCCACTTATTTTGGGGCAAAATTCCAGAAATTTCTTTTATTTTGGGGCAGAATTGCAGAAATTTCACTTATTTGGGGGCAAAATTGCGGAAATTTCACTTATTTCAGGGAAAAAAGGCAGAAATTTTCCTTATTTTGGGGCAAAACCGCAGACATTCATAATATTTTGTGCCAAAATTCAGAAATTCGCCTTATTTTGAGGTAAAAAGGCTGTAATTCCCCTTATTTGGGGGCAAAAATGCAGAAATTTCCCTTATTTTGGGGCAAAATTGCAGAAATTTTACGTATTTCAGAGTAATAAGTCAGAAATTTTTCTTATTTTGGGGCAAAAAAGACAGAAATTCCCTTTGTTTTGTGAGAAAAAGGCAGAAATTCCACTTATTTAGAGGCAAAAAAGCAGAAATTCCCCTTATTTTGGAGCAAAATTTCAGAAATTCCCCTAATTGTGGGGCAAAAAGGCAGAAATTCCCTATATGTTGAGACAAAATAACAGAAATTCTCCTTATTTTGGGGGCAAAACACAGATTTCCACTCATTTTTGGGCAAAATTCCAGAAATTTTTTTTATTTTAGGGTAAAATTGCAGAAATTTCACTTATTTCAAAAAAAAGGAGAAATTTTCTTATTTTGGGGCAAAAAGGCAGAAATTCCTAATATTTTGTGGCAAAAATGCAGAAATTCCTAATATTTTGTTGCAAAAATGCAGAAATTTCCCTTATTTTGAGGTAAAAAGTTTGAAATTCCCCTTATTTGGGGGCAGAAATGCAGAAATTTCCTTATTTTGGGGCAATTTTCAGAAATTTCACTTATTTCAGAGTAATAAGTCAGAAATTTTCTTTATTATGGGGCAAAAAAAAACAGAAATTCCCTTTGTTTTGGGGGAAAAAAACAGAAATTCCACTTATTTAGAAGCAAAAAGGGAAAAGTTCCCCTTATTTTGAAGCAAAAATGAGAAATTTCCCTTTTTTATGGCAAAAGGTAGGCATTCTTTTTATTTTTGGAAAAAAGGCAGAAATTCTCCATATTTTGCCGCAAAAGGAAGAAATTCCCCTTACTTAGGTCAAAATTACAGAAATTTCACTAATTGTGGGGCAAAAAACAGAAATTCCCCTTATTTTGGGGCAAAATTGCAGAAATTACCATTATTATGGGGAAAAAATGCAGACATTTCTCTTATTTTAGGGCAAAATTGCAGAAATTTCACTAATTGTGGGGCAAAAAGGCAGAAATTCTCTTTATTTTGGGGCAAAACTTAGAAATTCCACTTATTTTGGGGCAAAATTCCAGAAATTTCTTTTATTTTGGGGCAGAATTGCAGAAATTTCACTTATTTTGGGGCAAAATTGCGGAAATTTCACTTATTTCAGGGAAAAAAGGCAGAAATTTTCCTTATTTTGGGGCAAAACCGCAGACATTCATAATATTTTGTGCCAAAATTCAGAAATTCGCCTTATTTTGAGGTAAAAAGGCTGTAATTCCCCTTATTTGGGGGCAAAAATGCAGAAATTTCCCTTATTTTGGGGCAAAATTGCAGAAATTTCACTTATTTCAGAGTAATAAGTCAGAAATTTTTCTTATTTTGGGGCAAAAAAGACAGAAATTCCCTTTGTTTTGTGAGAAAAAGGCAGAAATTCCACTTATTTAGAGGCAAAAAAGCAGAAATTTCCCTTATTTTGGAGCAAAATTTCAGAAATTCCCCTAATTGTGGGGCAAAAAGGCAGAAATTCCCTATATGTTGAGACAAAATAACAGAAATTCTCCTTATTTTGGGGGCAAAACTCAGATTTCCACTCATTTTTGGGCAAAATTCCAGAATTTTTTTTTATTTTAGGGTAAAATTGCAGAAATTTCACTTATTTTGGGGCAAAATTGCAGAAATTTAACTTATTACAAAAAAAGGAGAAATTTTCTTATTTTGGGGCAAAAAAGCAGAAATTTCCCATATTTTGGGGCAAAAATGCAGAAATTCCCCTTATTTTGACGTAAAAAAGCTGAAATTCCCCTTATTTGGGGGCAAAAAGGCAGAAATTTCCCTTATTTTGAGTCAAAAGTGCTGAAATTTCACTTATTTCACGGTAATAAGTCAAAATTTTTCTTATTTTGGGGCAAAAAAGACAGGAATTCCTTTTGTTTGGGAAAAAACAGAAATTTTACTTATTTAGAGGCAAAAGGCAGAAATTCCCCTTATTTTGGAGCAAAAATGAAGAAATTTCCCTTTTTTATGGCAAAAAGGTATGCATTCTTCTTATTTTCTGGCAAAAAGGCAGAAATACCCCGTATTTTGGAGCAAAATTGCAGAAATTCCCCTAATTGTGGGGCAAAAAGGCAGATATTCCCTATATGTTGGGGCAAAAAGACAGAAAATCTCCTTATTTTGGGGCAAAACTCAGAAATTCCACTTATTTTGAGGCAAAATTCCAGAAATTTCCCTTATTTTGGGGCAAAATTGCAGAAATTTCACTTATTTTGGGGCAAAATTGCAGAAATTTAACTTATTTCAGAAAAAAGGGAGAAATTTTTTTATTTTGAAGCAAAAAGGCAGAAATTTCTTATATTTTGGTACAAAATGGCAGAAATTTTTCTTATTTTAGGGAAAAAGGCAGAAATTTCCTATATTTTGGGGAAAAAATGCAGAAATTCCTTTTATTTTGAGGTAAAAAGCCTGAAATTCCCCTTATTTGGGGGCAAAAATGCAGAAATTTCACTTATTTTGGGGCAAAATTGCAGAAATTTCACTTATTTCAGGGTAATAAGTCAGAAATTTTCCTAATTTTGGGGCAAAAAAGACAGAAATTCCTTTTGTTTTGGGGGAAAAAGACAGAAATTCCACTTATTTAGAGGCAAAAAAGCAGAAATTCCCCTTATTTTTGAGCAAAAATGAACAAATTTCGCTTTTTTATGGCAAAAAGGTATGCATTCTCCTTATTTTCGGGCAAAAAGGCAGAAATTCCCCGTATTTTGGAGCAAAATTGCAGAAATTCCCCTAATTTTGGGGCAAAAAGGCAGAAATTCCCTATATGTTGGGGCAGAAAGACAGAAATTCTCCTTATTTTGGGGTAAAACTCATATATTCCACTTACTTTGTGGCAAAATTCCAGAAATTTTCCTTATTTTGGGGCAAAATTGCAGAAATTTCACTTACTTTGGTGCAAAATTGCAGAAATTTCACTTATTTCAAAAAAAAGGAGAAATTTTCTTATTTTGGGGCAAAAAGGCAGAAATTCCTAATATTTTGTGGCAAAAATGCAGAAATTCCTAATATTTTGTTGCAAAAATGCAGAAATTTCCCTTATTTTGAGGTAAAAAGGTTGAAATTCCCCTTATTTGGGGGCAGAAATGCAGAAATTTCCTTATTTTGGGGCAATTTTCAGAAATTTCACTTATTTCAGAGTAATAAGTCAGAAATTTTCTTTATTTTGGGGCAAAAAAACAGAAATTCCCTTTGTTTTGGGGGAAAAAAACAGAAATTCCACTTATTTAGAAGCAAAAAGGGAAAAGTTCCCCTTATTTTGAAGCAAAAATGAGAAATTTCCCTTTTTTATGGCAAAAGGTAGGCATTCTTTTTATTTTTGGAAAAAAGGCAGAAATTCTCCATATTTTGCCGCAAAAGGAAGAAATTCCCCTTACTTAGGTCAAAATTACAGAAATTTCACTAATTGTGGGGCAAAAAACAGAAATTCCCCTTATTTTGGGGCAAAATTGCAGAAATTACCATTATTATGGGGAAAAAATGCAGACATTTCTCTTATTTTAGGGCAAAATTGCAGAAATTTCACTAATTGTGGGGCAAAAAGGCAGAAATTCTCTTTATTTTGGGGCAAAACTCAGAAATTCCACTTATTTTGGGGCAAAATTCCAGAAATTTCTTTTATTTTGGGGCAGAATTGCAGAAATTTCACTTATTTTGGGGCAAAATTGCGGAAATTTCACTTATTTCAGGGAAAAAAGGCAGAAATTTTTCTTATTTTGGGGCAAAACCGCAGACATTCATAATACTTTGTGCAAAAATTCAGAAATTCGCCTTATTTTGAGGTAAAAAGGCTGTAATTCCCCTTATTTGGGGGCAAAAATGCAGAAATTTCCCTTATTTTGGGGCAAAATTGCAGAAATTTCACTTATTTCAGAGTAATAAGTCAGAAATTTTTCTTATTTTGGGGCAAAAAAGACAGAAATTCCCTTTGTTTTGTGAGAAAAAGGCAGAAATTCCACTTATTTAGAGGCAAAAAAGCAGAAATTCCCCTTATTTTGGAGCAAAATTTCAGAAATTCCCCTAATTGTGGGGCAAAAAGGCAGAAATTCCCTATATGTTGAGACAAAATAACAGAAATTCTCCTTATTTTGGGGGCAAAACTCAGAAATTCCACTCATTTTTGGGCAAAATTCCAGAAATTTTTTTTATTTTGGGGTAAAATTGCAGAAATTTCACTTATTTTGGGGCAAAATTGCAGAAATTTATCTTATTACAAAAAAAAGGAGAAATTTTCTTATTTTGGGGCAAAAAAGCAGAAATTTCCCATATTTTGGGGCAAAAATGCAGAAATTCCCCTTATTTTGACGTAAAAAAGCTGAAATTCCCCTTATTTGGGGGCAAAAAGGCAGAAATTTCCCTTATTTTGAGTCAAAAGTGCTGAAATTTCACTTATTTCACGGTAATAAGTCAAAATTTTTCTTATTTTGGGGCAAAAAAGACAGGAATTCCTTTTGTTTGGGAAAAAACAGAAATTTTACTTATTTAGAGGCAAAAGGCAGAAATTCCCCTTATTTTGGAGCAAAAATGAAGAAATTTCCCTTTTTTATGGCAAAAAGGTATGCATTCTTCTTATTTTCTGGCAAAAAGGCAGAAATACCCCGTATTTTGGAGCAAAATTGCAGAAATTCCCCTAATTGTGGGGCAAAAAGGCAGATATTCCCTATATGTTGGGGCAAAAAGACAGAAAATCTCCTTATTTTGGGGCAAAACTCAGAAATTCCACTTATTTTGAGGCAAAATTCCAGAAATTTCCCTTATTTTGGGGCAAAATTGCAGAAATTTCACTTATTTTGGGGCAAAATTGCAGAAATTTAACTTATTTCAGAAAAAAGGGAGAAATTTTTTTATTTTGAAGCAAAAAGGCAGAAATTTCTTATATTTTGGTACAAAATGGCAGAAATTTTTTTATTTTGGGGCAAAAAGGCAGAAATTTCCTATATTTTGGGTCAAAAATGCAGAAATTCCTTTTATTTTGAGGTAAAAAGCCTGAAATTCCCCTTATTTGGGGGCAAAAATGCAGAAATTTCACTTATTTTGGGGCAAAATTGCAGAAATTTCACTTATTTCAGGGTAATAAGTCAGAAATTTTCCTAATTTTGGGGCAAAAAAGACAGAAATTTCTTTTGTTTTGGGGGAAAAAGACAGAAATTCCACTTATTTAGAGGCAAAAAAGCAGAAATTCCCCTTATTTTTGAGCAAAAATGAAGAAATTTCGCTTTTTTATGGCAAAAAGGTATGCATTCTTCTTATTTTCGGGCAAAAAGGCAGAAATTCCCCGTATTTTGGAGCAAAATTGCAGAAATTCCCCTAATTTTGGGGCAAAAAGGCAGAAATTCCCTATATGTTGGGGCAGAAAGACAGAAATTCTCCTTATTTTGGGGTAAAACTCATATATTCCACTTACTTTGTGGCAAAATTCCAGAAATTTTCCTTATTTTGGGGCAAAATTGCAGAAATTTCACTTACTTTGGTGCAAAATTGCAGAAATTTCACTTATTTCAAAAAAAAGGAGAAATTTTCTTATTTTGGGGCAAAAAGGCAGAAATTCCTAATATTTTGTGGCAAAAATGCAGAAATTCCTAATATTTTGTTGCAAAAATGCAGAAATTTCCCTTATTTTGAGGTAAAAAGGTTGAAATTCCCCTTATTTGGGGGCAGAAATGCAGAAATTTCCTTATTTTGGGGCAATTTTCAGAAATTTCACTTATTTCAGAGTAATAAGTCAGAAATTTTCTTTATTTTGGGGCAAAAAAACAGAAATTCCCTTTGTTTTGGGGGAAAAAAACAGAAATTCCACTTATTTAGAAGCAAAAAGGGAAAAGTTCCCCTTATTTTGAAGCAAAAATGAGAAATTTCCCTTTTTTATGTCAAAAGGTAGGCATTCTTTTTATTTTTGGAAAAAAGGCAGAAATTCTCCATATTTTGCGGCAAAAGGAAGAAATTCCCCTTACTTAGGTCAAAATTACAGAAATTTCACTAATTGTGGGGCAAAAAACAGAAATTCCCCTTATTTTGGGGCAAAATTGCAGAAATTACCATTATTATGGGGAAAAAATGCAGACATTTCTCTTATTTTAGGGCAAAATTGCAGAAATTTCACTAATTGTGGGGCAAAAAGGCAGAAATTCTCTTTATTTTGGGGCAAAACTCAGAAATTCCACTTATTTTGGGGCAAAATTCCAGAAATTTCTTTTATTTTGGGGCAGAATTGCAGAAATTTCACTTATTTTGGGGCAAAATTGCGGAAATTTCACTTATTTCAGGGAAAAAAGGCAGAAATTTTTCTTATTTTGGGGCAAAACCGCAGACATTCATAATACTTTGTGCCAAAATTCAGAAATTCGCCTTATTTTGAGGTAAAAAGGCTGTAATTCCCCTTATTTGTGGGCAAAAATGCAGAAATTTCCCTTATTTTGGGGCAAAATTGCAGAAATTTCACTTATTTCAGAGTAATAAGTCAGAAATTTTTCTTATTTTGGGGCAAAAAAGACAGAAATTCCCTTTGTTTTGTGAGAAAAAGGCAGAAATTCCACTTATTTAGAGGCAAAAAAGCAGAAATTCCCCTTATTTTGGAGCAAAATTTCAGAAATTCCCCTAATTGTGGGGCAAAAAGGCAGAAATTCCCTATATGTTGAGACAAAATAACAGAAATTCTCCTTATTTTGGGGGCAAAACTCAGAAATTCCACTCATTTTTGGGCAAAATTCCAGAAATTTTTTTTATTTTGGGGTAAAATTTCAGAAATTTCACTTATTTTGGGGCAAAATTGCAGAAATTTAACTTATTACAAAAAAAAAGAGAAATTTTCTTATTTTGGGGTAAAATTGCAGAAATTTCCCATATTTTGGGGCAAAAATGCAGAAATTGCCCTTATTTTGAGGTAAAAAAGCTGAAATTCCCCTTATTTGGGGGCAAAAAGGCAGAAATTTCCCTTATTTTGAGTCAAAATTGCTGAAATTTCACTTATTTCACGGTAATAAGTCAAAATTTTCCTTATTTTGGGGCAAAAAAGACAGGAATTCCTTTTGTTTGGGAAAAAACAGAAATTTTACTTATTTAGAGGCAAAAGGCAGAAATTCCCCTTATTTTGGAGCAAAAATGAAGAAATTTCCCTTTTTTATGGCAAAAAGGTATGCATTCTTCTTATTTTCTGGCAAAAAGGCAGAAATACCCCGTATTTTGGAGCAAAATTGCAGAAATTCCCCTAATTGTGGGGCAAAAAGGCAGATATTCCCTATATGTTGGGGCAAAAAGACAGAAAATCTCCTTATTTTGGGGCAAAACTCAGAAATTCCACTTATTTTGAGGCAAAATTCCAGAAATTTCCCTTATTTTGGGGCAAAATTGCAGAAATTTCACTTATTTTGGGGCAAAATTGCAGAAATTTCACTTATTTCAGATAATAAGTCAGAAATTTTCCGTATTTTGAAGCAAAAAAGACAGAAATTTCCTTTGTTATGGGGGAAAAAGACAGAAATTCCACTTATTTAGAGGCAAAAAAGCAGAAATTTTCCTTATTTTGGAGCAAAAATGAAGAAATTTCGCTTTTTTATGGCAAAAAGGTATGCATTCTTCTTATTTTCGGTCAACAAGGCAGAAATTCCCCGTATTTTGGAGCAAAACTGCAGAAATTCCCCTAATTGTGGGGCAAAAAGGCAGAAATTCTCTATATGTTGGGGCATAAAGACAGAAATTCTTCTTCTTTTGGGTCAGAACTCAGAAATTAAACTTATTTTGGGGCAAAATTCCAGAAATTTCCCTTATTTTGGGGCAAAATTGCAGAAATTTCACTTATTTTGGGGCAAAATTGCAGCAATTTCACTTATTTCAGGGAAAATAGGCAGAAATTTTCCTCATTTTTGGGCAAAAAGGCAGAAATTCCTAATATTTTGTGGCAAAAATGCAGAAATTCCCCTTATTTTGAGGTAAAAAGGCTGAAATTCCCATTATTTGGTGGCAAAAAGGCAGAAATTTTCCTTATTTTGGGGCAAAATTGCAGAAATTTCACTTATTTTGGGGCAAAATTGCAGAAATTTCACTTATTTCAGGGAAAATAGGCAGAAATTTTTCTTATTTTGGGGCAAAAAGGCAGTAAATTCCTAATATTTTGTGGAAAAATGCAGAAATTCCCCTTATTTTGAGGTAAAAAATGCTGAAATTCCCCTTATTTGGGGGCAAAAAGGCAGAAATTTCCCTTATTTTGGGGAAAAATTGCAGAAATTTCACTTACTTCAGGGAAATAAGTCAGAAATTTTTTTTATTTTGGGGCAAAATAGACAGAAATTCCCTTTGTTTTGGGGGAAAAGACAGAAATACCACTTATTTAGAGGCAAAAAAGCAGAAATTCCCCTTATTTTGGAGCAAAAATGAAGAAATTTCCCTTTTTTATGGCAAAAAGGTATGCATTCTCCTTATTTTCTGGCAAAAAGGCAGAAATACCCCGTATTTTGGAGCAAAATTGCAGAAATTCCCATAATTGTGGGGTAAAAAGGCAGATATTCCCTATATGTTGGGGCAAAAAGACAGAAAATCTCCTTATTTTGGGGCAAAACTCAGAAATTCCACTTATTTTGAAGCAAAATTCCAGAAATTTCCCTTATTTTGGGGCAAAATTGCAGAAATTTCACTTATTTTGGGGCAAAATTGCAGAAATTTAACTTATTTCAGAAAAAAGGGAGAAATTTTTTTATTTTGAAGCAAAAAGGCAGAAATTTCTTATATTTTGGTACAAAATGGCAGAAATTTTTCTTATTTTAGGGAAAAAGGCAGAAATTTCCTATATTTTGGGGAAAAAATGCAGAAATTCCTTTTATTTTGAGGTAAAAAGCCTGAAATTCGCCTTATTTGGGGACAAAAATGCAGAAATTTCCCTTATTTTGGGGCAAAATTGCAGAAATTTCACTTATTTCAGGGTAATAAGTCAGAAATTTTCTTTATTTTGGGGCAAAAAAGCCAGACATTCCTTTTGTTTTGGGGGAAAAAGACAGAAATTCCACTTATTTAGAGGCAAAAAAGCAGAAATTCCCCTTATTTTTGAGCAAAAATGAAGAAATTTCGCTTTTTTATGGCAAAAAGGTATGCATTCTCCTTATTTTCGGGCAAAAAGGCAGAAATTCCCCGTATTTTGGAGCAAAATTGCAGAAATTCCCCAAATTTGGGGGCAAAAAAGCAGAAATTCCCTATATGTTGGGGCAGAAAGACAGAAATTCTCCTTATTTTTGGGTAAAACTCATATATTCCACTTACTTTGGGGCAAAATTCCAGAAATTTTCCTTATTTTGGGGCAAAATTGCAGAAATTTCACTTACTTTGGTGCAAAATTGCAGAAATTTCACTTATTTCAAAAAAAAAGGAGAAATTTTCTTATTTTGGGGCAAAAAGGCAGAAATTCCTAATATTTTGTGGCAAAAATGCAGAAATTCCTAATATTTTGTTGCAAAAATGCAGAAATTTCCCTTATTTTGAGGTAAAAAGTTTGAAATTCCCCTTATTTGGGGGCAGAAATGCAGAAATTTCCTTATTTTGGGGCAATTTTCAGAAATTTCACTTATTTCAGAGTAATAAGTCAGAAATTTTCTTTATTATGGGGCAAAAAAAACCAGAAATTCCCTTTGTTTTGGGGGAAAAAACAGAAATTCCACTTATTTAGAAGCAAAAAGGGAAAAGTTCCCCTTATTTTGAAGCAAAAATGAGAAATTTCCCTTTTTTATGGCAAAAGGTAGGCATTCTTTTTATTTTTGGAAAAAAGGCAGAAATTCTCCATATTTTGCGGCAAAAGGAAGAAATTCCCCTTACTTAGGTCAAAATTACAGAAATTTCACTAATTGTGGGGCAAAAAACAGAAATTCCCCTTATTTTGGGGCAAAATTGCAGAAATTACCATTATTATGGGGAAAAAATGCAGACATTTCTCTTATTTTAGGGCAAAATTGCAGAAATTTCACTAATTGTGGGGCAAAAAGGCAGAAATTCTCTTTATTTTGGGGCAAAACTCAGAAATTCCACTTATTTTGGGGCAAAATTCCAGAAATTTCTTTTATTTTGGGGCAGAATTGCAGAAATTTCACTTATTTTTGGGCAAAATTGCGGAAATTTCACTTATTATAGGGAAAAAAGGCAGAAATTTTCCTTATTTTGGGGCAAAATCGCAGACATTCATGATATTTTGTGCCAAAATTCAGAAATTCGCCTTATTTTGAGGTAAAAAGGCTGTAATTCCCCTTATTTGGGGGCAAAAATGCAGAAATTTCCCTTATTTTGGGGCAAAATTGCAGAAATTTCACTTATTTCAGAGTAATAAGTCAGAAATTTTTCTTATTTTGGGGCAAAAAAGACAGAAATTCCCTTTGTTTTGTGAGAAAAAGGCAGAAATTCCACTTATTTAGAGGCAAAAAAGCAGAAATTCCCCTTATTTTGGAGCAAAATTTCAGAAATTCCCCTAATTGTGGGGCAAAAAGGCAGAAATTCCCTATATGTTGAGACAAAATAACAGAAATTCTCCTTATTTTGGGGGCAAAACTCAGAAATTCCACTCATTTTTGGGCAAAATTCCAGAAATTTTTTTTATTTTGGGGTAAAATTGCAGAAATTTCACTTATTTTGGGGCAAAATTGCAGAAATTTAACTTATTACAAAAAAAAGGAGAAATTTTCTTATTTTGGGGCAAAAAAGCAGAAATTTCCCATATTTTGGGGCAAAAATGCAGAAATTCCCCTTATTTTGACGTAAAAAGCTGAAATTCCCCTTATTTGGGGGCAAAAAGGCAGAAATTTCCCTTATTTTGAGTCAAAAGTGCTGAAATTTCACTTATTTCACGGTAATAAGCCAAAATTTTCCTTATTTTGGGGCAAAAAAGACAGGAATTCCTTTTGTTTGGGAAAAAACAGAAATTTTACTTATTTAGAGGCAAAAGGCAGAAATTCCCCTTATTTTGGAGCAAAAATGAAGAAATTTCCCTTTTTTATGGCAAAAAGGTATGCATTCTTCTTATTTTCTGGCAAAAAGGCAGAAATACCCCGTATTTTGGAGCAAAATTGCAGAAATTCCCCTAATTGTGGGGCAAAAAGGCAGATATTCCCTATATGTTGGGGCAAAGACAGAAAATCTCCTTATTTTGGGGCAAAACTCAGAAATTCCACTTATTTTGAGGCAAAATTCCAGAAATTTCCCTTATTTTGGGGCAAAATTGCAGAAATTTCACTTATTTTGGGGCAAAATTGCAGAAATTTCACTTATTTCAGAGTAATAAGTCAGAAATTTTCCGTATTTTGAAGCAAAAAAGACAGAAATTTCCTTTGTTTTGGGGGAAAAAGACAGAAATTCCACTTATTTAGAGGCAAAAAAGCAGAAATTCCCCTTATTTTGGAGCAAAAATGAAGAAATTTCGCTTTTTTATGGCAAAAAGTTATGCATTCTTCTTATTTTCGGGCAACAAGGCAGAAATTCCCCGTATTTTGGAGCAAAACTGCAGAAATTCCCCTAATTGTGGGGCAAAAAGGCAGAAATTCCCTATATGTTGGGGCATAAAGACAGAAATTCTTCTTGTTTTGGGTCAGAACTCAGAAATTAAACTTATTTTGGGGCAAAATTCCAGAAATTTCCCTTATTTTGAGGCAAAATTGCAGAAATTTCACTTATTTTGGGGCAAAATTGCAGCAATTTCACTTATTTCAGGGAAAATAGGCAGAAATTTTCCTCATTTTTGGGCAAAAAGGCAGAAATTCCTAATATTTTGTGGCAAAAATGCAGAAATTCCCCTTATTTTGAGGTAAAAAGGCTGAAATTCCCATTATTTGGTGGCAAAAAGGCAGAAATTTTCCTTATTTTGGGGCAAAATTGCAGAAATTTCACTTATTTTGGGGCAAAATTGCAGAAATTTCACTTACTTCAGGAAAATAAGTCAGAAATTTTCTTTATTTTGGGGCAAAATAGACAGAAATTCCCTTTGTTTTGGGGGAAAAGACAGAAATACCACTTATTTAGAGGCAAAAAAGCAGAAATTCCCCTTATTTTGGAGCAAAAATGAAGAAATTTCCCTTTTTTATGGCAAAAAAGTATGCATTCTTCTTATTTTCTGGCAAAAAGGCAGAAATACCCCGTATTTTGGAGCAAAATTGCAGAAATTCCTCTAATTGTGGGGCCAAAAGGCAGATATTCCCTATATGTTGGGGCAAAAAGACAGAAAATCTCCTTATTTTGGGGCAAAACTCAGAAATTCCACTTATTTTGAGGCAAAATTCCAGAAATTTCCCTTATTTTGGGGCAAAATTGCAGAAATTTCACTTATTTTGGGGAAAAATTGCAGAAATTTAACTAATTTCAGAAAAAAGGGAGAAATTTTTTTATTTTGAAGCAAAAAGGCAGAAATTTCTTATATTTTGGTACAAAATGGCAGAAATTTTTCTTATTTTAGGGAAAAAGGCAGAAATTTCCTATATTTTGGGGAAAATATGCAGAAATTCCTTTTATTTTGAGGTAAAAAGCCTGAAATTCCCCTTATTTGGGGGCAAAAATGCAGAAATTTCCCTTATTTTGGGGCAAAATTGCAGAAATTTTACTTATTTCAGGGTAATAAGTCAGAAATTTTCCTTATTTTGGGGCAAAAAAGACAGAAATTCCTTTTGTTTTGGGGGAAAAAGACAGAAATTCCACTTATTTAGAGGCAAAAAAGCAGAAATTACCCTTATTTTGGAGCAAAAATGAAGAAATTTCGCTTTTTTATGGCAAAAAGGTATGCATTCTCCTTATTTTCGGGCAAAAAGGCAGAAATTCCCCGTAATTTGGAGCAAAATTGCAGAAATTCCCCTAATTGTGGGGCAAAAAGGCAGAAATTCCCTATATGTTGGGGCAGAAAGACAGAAATTCTCCTTATTTTGGGGTAAAACTCATAAATTCCACTTATTTTGGGGCAAAATTCCAGAAATTTCCCTTATTTTGGGGCAAAATTGCAGAAATTTCACTTACTTTGGGGCAAAATTGCAAAAATTTCACTTATTTCAAAAAAAAAGGAGAAATTTTCTTATTTTGGGGCAAAAAGGCAGAAATTCCTAATATTTTGTGGCAAAAATGCAGAAATTCCTAATATTTTGTTGCAAAAATGCAGAAATTTCCCTTATTTTGAGGTAAAAAGGTTGATATTCCCCTTATTTGGGGGCAGAAATGCAGAAATTTCCTTATTTTGGGGCAATTTTCAGAAATTTCACTTATTTCAGGGTAATAAGTCAGAAATTTTCCTTATCTTGGGGCAAAAAAACAGAAATTCCCTTTGTTTTGGGGGAAAAAACAGAAATTCCACTTATTTAGAAGCAAAAATGAAAAAGTTCCCCTTATTTTGAAGCAAAAATGAGAAATTTCCCTTTTTTATGGCAAAAGGTAGGCATTCCTTTTATTTTTGGAAAAAAGGCAGAAATTCCCCATATTTTGCGGCAAAAGGCAGAAATTCCCCTTACTTAGGTCAAAATTACAGAAATTTCACTAATTGTGGGGCAAAAAACAGAAATTCCCCCTATTTTGGGGCAAAATTGCAGAAATTTCCCTTATTATGGGGAAAAAATGTAGAAATTTCTCTTATTTTAGGGCAAAATTGAAGAAATTTCACTAATTGTGGGGCAAAAAGGCAGAAATTCTCTTTATTTTGGGGCAAAACTCAGAAATTCCACTTATTTTGGGGCAAAATTCCAGAAATTTCTTTTATTTTGGGGCAGAATTGTAGAAATTTCACTTATTTTGGGGCAAAATTGCAGAAATTTCACTTATCAGGGAAAAAAGGCAGAAATTTTCCTTATTTTGGGGCAAAACCGCAGACATTCATAATATTTTGTGCCAAAATTCAGAAATTCGCCGTATTTTGAGGTAAAAAGGCTGTAATTCCCCTTATTTGGGGGCTAAAATGCAGAAATTTCCCTTATTTTGGGGCAAAATTGCAGAAATTTCACTTATTTCAGAGTAATAAGTCAGAAATTTTCCTTATTTTGGGGCAAAAATAACAGAAATTCCCTTTGTTTTGTGAGGAAAAGGCAGAAATTCCACTTATTTAGAGGCAAAAAAGCAGAAATTCCCCTTATTTTGGAGCAAAATTTCAGAAATTCCCCTAATTGTGGGGCAAAAAGGCAGAAATTCCCTATATGTTGAGACAAAATAACAGAAATTCTCCTTATTTTGGGGGCAAAACTCAGAAATTCCACTCATTTTTGGGCAAAATTCCAGAAATTTTTTTTATTTTGGGGTAAAATTGCAGAAATTTCCCATATTTTGGGGCAAAAATGCAGAAATTCCCCTTATTTTGAGGTAAAAAAGCTGAAATTCCCCTTATTTGGGGGCAAAAAGGCAGAAATTTCCCTTATTTTGAGTCAAAATTGCTGAAATTTCACTTATTTCACGGTAATAAGTCAAAATTTTCCTTATTTTGGGGCAAAAAAGACAGGAATTCCCTTTGGGAAAAAACAGAAATTTTACTTATTTAGAGGCAAAAAGGCAGAAATTTTCCTTATTTTGGAGCAAAAATGAAGAAATTTCCCTTTTTTATGGCAAAAAGGTATGCATTCTTCTTATTTTCGGACAAAAAAGACAGAAATTCCTCGTATTTTGGAGCAAAATTGCAGAATTTTGCCTAATTGTGAGGCAAAAAGGCAGAAATTCCCTATATGTTGGGGTATAAAGACAGAAATTCTCCTTATTTTGGGGCAGAACTCAGAAATTCCACTTATTTTCGGGCAAAATTCCAGAAATTTCCCTTATTTTGGGGCAAAATTGAAGAAATTTCACTTATTTTGTGTCAAAATTGCAGAAATTTCACTTATTTCATGGAAAATAGGCAGAAATTTTTCTTATTTTGGGGCAAAAAGGCAGAAATTCCTAATTTTTGTGGCAAAAATGCAGAAATTCCCCTTATTTTGAGGTAAAAAAAGCTGAAATTGCCCTTATTTGGGGGCAAAAAGGCAGAAAATTCCCTTATTTTGGGGCAAAATTGCAGAAATTTCACTTACTTCAGGGAAATAAGTCAGAAATTTTCTTTATTTTGGGGCAAAATAGACAGAAATTCCCTTTGTTTTGGGGGAAAAGACAGAAATACCACTTATTTAGAGGCAAAAAAAGCAGAAATTCCCCTTATTTTGGAGCAAAAATGAAGAAATTTCACTTTTTTATGGCAAAAAGGTATGCATTCTCCTTATTTTCGGGCAAAAAGGCAGAAATTCCCCGTATTTTGGAGCAAAATTGCAGAAATTCCCCTAATTGTGGGGTAAAAAGGCAGATATTCCCTATATGTTGGGGCAAAAAGACAGAAAATCTCCTTATTTTGGGGCAAAACTCAGAAATTCCACTTATTTTGAGGCAAAATTCCAGAAATTTCCCTTATTTTGGGGCAAAATTGCAGAAATTTCACTTATTTTGGGGCAAAATTGCAGAAATTTAACTTATTTCAGAAAAAAGGGAGAAATTTTTTTATTTTGAAGCAAAAAGGCAGAAATTTCTTATATTTTGGTACAAAATGGCAGAAATTTTTCTTATTTTGGGGCAAAAAGGCAGAAATTTCCTATATTTTGGGGCAAAAATGCAGAAATTCATTTTATTTTGAGATAAAAAGTCTGAAATTCCCCTTATTTGGAAGCAAAAATGCAGAAATTTCCCTTATTTTGGGGCAAAATTGCAGAAATTGCACTTATTTCAGGGTAATAAGTCAGAAATTTTCTTTTTTTTGGGGCAAAAAAGACAAAAATTCCTTTTGTTTTGGGGGAAAAAGACAGAAATTCCAATTATTTAGAGGCAAAAAAGCAGAAATTCCCCTTATTTTGGGGCAAAAATGAAGAAATTTTGCTTTTTTATGGCAAAAAGGTATGCATTCTCCTTATTTTCGGGCAAAAAGGCAGAAATTCCCCGTATTTTGGAGCAAAATTGCAGAAATTCCCCTAATTGTGGGGCAAAAAGGCAGATATTCCCTATATGTTGGGGCAAAAAGACAGAAAATCTCCTTATTTTGGGGCAAAACTCAGAAATTCCACTTATTTTGAGGCAAAATTCCAGAAATTTCCCTTATTTTGGGGCAAAATTGCAGAAATTTCGCTTATTTTGTGGCAAAATTGCAGAAATTTCGCTTATTTTGGGGCAAAATTGCAGAAATTTAACTTATTTCAGAAAAAAGGGAGAATTTTTTTTATTTTGAAGCAAAAAGGCAGAAATTTCTTATATTTTGATACAAAATGGCAGAAATTTTTCTTATTTTGGGGAAAAAAGGCAGAAATTTCCTATATTTTGGGGCAAAAATGCAGAAATTCCTTTTATTTTGAGGTAAAAAGCCTGAAATTCCCCTTATTTGGGGGCAAAAATGCAGAAATTTCCCTTATTTTGGGGCAAAATTGCAGAAATTTCACTTATTTCAGGGTAATAAGTCAGAAATTTTCCTTATTTTGGGGCAAAAAAGACAGAAATTCCTTTTGTTTTGGGGGAAAAAGACAGAAAATCCACTTATTTAGAGGCAAAAAAGCAGAAATTCCCCTTATTTTGGAGCAAAAATGAAGAAATTTCGC
The DNA here is from genome assembly GCF_963924665.1 of Micromys minutus. Taxonomy (NCBI): domain Eukaryota; kingdom Metazoa; phylum Chordata; class Mammalia; order Rodentia; family Muridae; genus Micromys; species Micromys minutus. The sequence continues at coordinate 17,163 of NW_027667571.1, forward strand.
TTTTTTATGGCAAAAAGGTATGCATTCTCCTTATTTTCGGGCAAAAAGGCAGAAATTCCCCGTATTTTGGAGCAAAATTGCAGAAATTCCCCTAATTGTGGGGCAAAAAGGCAGAAATTCCCTATATGTTGGGGCAGAAAGACAGAAATTCTCCTTATTTTGGGGTAAAACTCATAAATTCCACTTATTTTGGGGCAAAATTCCAGAAATTTCCCTTATTTTGGGGCAAAATTGCAGAAATTTCACTTACTTTGGGGCAAAATTGCAAAAATTTCACTTATTTCAAAAAAAAGGAGAAATTTTCTTATTTTGGGGCAAAAAGGCAGAAATTCCTAATATTTTGTGGCAAAAATGCAGAAATTCCTAATATTTTGTTGCAAAAATGCAGAAATTTCCCTTATTTTGAGGTAAAAAGGTTGATATTCCCCTTATTTGGGGGCAGAAATGCAGAAATTTCCTTATTTTGGGGCAATTTTCAGAAATTTCACTTATTTCAGGGTAATAAGTCAGAAATTTTCCTTATCTTGGGGCAAAAAAACAGAAATTCCCTTTGTTTTGGGGGAAAAAACAGAAATTCCACTTATTTAGAAGCAAAAATGAAAAAGTTCCCCTTATTTTGAAGCAAAAATGAGAAATTTCCCTTTTTTATGGCAAAAGGTAGGCATTCCTTTTATTTTTGGAAAAAAGGCAGAAATTCCCCATATTTTGCGGCAAAAGGCAGAAATTCCCCTTACTTAGGTCAAAATTACAGAAATTTCACTAATTGTGGGGCAAAAAACAGAAATTCCCCTTATTTTGGGGCAAAATTGCAGAAATTTCCCTTATTATGGGGAAAAAATGCAGAAATTTCTCTTATTTTAGGGCAAAATTGCAGAAATTTCACTAATTGTGGGGCAAAAAGGCAGAAATTCTCTTTATTTTGGGGCAAAACTCAGAAATTCCACTTATTTTGGGGCAAAATTCCAGAAATTTCTTTTATTTTGGGGCAGAATTGCAGAAATTTCACTTATTTTGGGGCAAAATTGCAGAAATTTCACTTATTTTGGGGCAAAATTGCAGAAATTTAACTTATTTCAGGAAAAAAGGAGAAATTTTTTTATTTTGAAGCAAAAAGGCAGAAATTTCTTATATTTTGGTACAAAATGGCAGAAATTTTTTATATTTTGGGGCAAAAAGGCAGAAATTCCTAATTTTTGTGGCAAAAATGCAGAAATTCCCCTTATTTTGAGGTAAAAAAAGCTGAAATTCCCCTTATTTGGGGGCAAAAATGCAGAAATTTCCCTTATTTTGGAGCAAAATTGCAGAAATTTCACTTACTTCAGGGAAATAAGTCAGAAATTTTCTTTATTTTGGGGCAAAATAGACAGAAATTCCCTTTGTTTTGGGGAAAAAGACAGAAATTCCACTTATTTAGAGGCAAAAAAGCAGAAATTCCTTTTATTTTAAGGCAAAAATGAAGAAATTTCAATTTTTTATGGCAAAAAGGTATGCATTCTCCTTATTTTCGGGCAAAAAGGCAGAAATTCCCCGTATTTTGGAGCAAAATTGCAGAAATTCCCCTAATTGTAGGGCAAAAAGGCAGATATTCCCTATATGTTGGGGCAAAAGACAGAAAATCTCCTTATTTTGGGGCAAAACTCAGAAATTCCACTTATTTTGAGGCAAAATTCCAGAAATTTCCCTTATTTTGGGGCAAAATTGCAGAAATTTCACTTATTTTGGGGCAAAATTGCAGAAATTTAACTTATTTCAGAAAAAAGGGAGAAATTTTTTTATTTTGAAGCAAAAACGCAGAAATTTCTTATATTTTGGTACAAAATGGCAGAAATTTTTCTTATTTTGGGGCAAAAGGGCAGAAATTTCCTATATTTTGGGGCAAAAATGCAGAAATTCCTTTTATTTTGAGGTAAAAAGTCTGAAATTCCCCTTATTTGGGGGCAAAAATGCAGAAATTTCCCTTATTTTGGGGCAAAATTGCAGAAATTTCACTTATTTCAGGGTAATAAGTCAGAAATTTTCCTAATTTTGGGGCAAAAAAGACAGAAATTCCTTTTGTTTTGGGGGAAAAAGACAGAAATTCCTCTTATTTAGTGGCAAAAAAGCAGAAATTACCCTTATTTTGGAGCAAAAATGAAGAAATTTCGCTTTTTTATGGCAAAAAGGTATGCATTCTCCTTATTTTCGGGCAAAAAGGCAGAAATTCCCCGTATTTTGGAGCAAAATTGCAGAAATTCCCCTAATTGTAGGGCAAAAAGGCAGAAATTCCCTATATGTTGGGGCAGAAAGACAGAAATTCTCCTTATTTTGGGGTAAAACTCATAAATTCCACTTATTTTGGGGCAAAATTCCAGAAATTTCCCTTATTTTGGGGCAAAATTGCAGAAATTTCACTTACTTTGTGGCAAAATTGCAAAAATTTCACTTATTTCAAAAAAAAAGGAGAAATTTTCTTATTTTGGGGCAAAAAGGCAGAAATTCCTAATATTTTGTGGCAAAAATGCAGAAATTCCTAATATTTTGTTGCAAAAATGCAGAAATTTCCCTTATTTTGAGGTAAAAAGGTTGATATTCCCCTTATTTGGGGGCAGAAATGCAGAAATTTCCTTATTTTGGGGCAATTTTCAGAAATTTCACTTATTTCAGGGTAATAAGTCAGAAATTTTCCTTATCTTGGGGCAAAAAAACAGAAATTCCCTTTGTTTTGGGGGAAAAAAACAGAAATTCCACTTATTTAGAAGCAAAAATGAAAAAGTTCCCCTTATTTTGAAGCAAAAATGAGAAATTTCCCTTTTTTATGGCAAAAGGTAGGCATTCCTTTTATTTTTGGAAAAAAGGCAGAAATTCCCCATATTTTGCGGCAAAAGGCAGAAATTCCCCTTACTTAGGTCAAAATTACAGAAATTTCACTAATTGTGGGGCAAAAAACAGAAATTCCCCTTATTTTGGGGCAAAATTGCAGAAATTTCCCTTATTATGGGGAAAAAATGTAGAAATTTCTCTTATTTTAGGGCAAAATTGAAGAAATTTCACTAATTGTGGGGCAAAAAGGCAGAAATTCTCTTTATTTTGGGGCAAAACTCAGAAATTCCACTTATTTTGGGGCAAAATTCCAGAAATTTCTTTTATTTTGGGGCAGAATTGTAGAAATTTCACTTATTTTGGGGCAAAATTGCAGAAATTTCACTTATCAGGGAAAAAAGGCAGAAATTTTCCTTATTTTGGGGCAAAACCGCAGACATTCATAATATTTTGTGCCAAAATTCAGAAATTCGCCGTATTTTGAGGTAAAAAGGCTGTAATTCCCCTTATTTGGGGGCTAAAATGCAGAAATTTCCCTTATTTTGGGGCAAAATTGCAGAAATTTCACTTATTTCAGAGTAATAAGTCAGAAATTTTCCTTATTTTGGGGCAAAAATAACAGAAATTCCCTTTGTTTTGTGAGAAAAAGGCAGAAATTCCACTTATTTAGAGGCAAAAAAGCAGAAATTCCCCTTATTTTGGAGCAAAATTTCAGAAATTCCCCTAATTGTGGGGCAAAAAGGCAGAAATTCCCTATATGTTGAGACAAAATAACAGAAATTCTCCTTATTTTGGGGGCAAAACTCAGAAATTCCACTCATTTTTGGGCAAAATTCCAGAAATTTTTTTTATTTTGGGGTAAAATTGCAGAAATTTCCCATATTTTGGGGCAAAAATGCAGAAATTCCCCTTATTTTGAGGTAAAAAAGCTGAAATTCCCCTTATTTGGGGGCAAAAAGGCAGAAATTTCCCTTATTTTGAGTCAAAATTGCTGAAATTTCACTTATTTCACGGTAATAAGTCAAAATTTTCCTTATTTTGGGGCAAAAAAGACAGGAATTCCCTTTGGGAAAAAACAGAAATTTTACTTATTTAGAGGCAAAAAGGCAGAAATTTTCCTTATTTTGGAGCAAAAATGAAGAAATTTCCCTTTTTTATGGCAAAAAGGTATGCATTCTTCTTATTTTCGGACAAAAAAGACAGAAATTCCTCGTATTTTGGAGCAAAATTGCAGAATTTTGCCTAATTGTGAGGCAAAAAGGCAGAAATTCCCTATATGTTGGGGTATAAAGACAGAAATTCTCCTTATTTTGGGGCAGAACTCAGAAATTCCACTTATTTTCGGGCAAAATTCCAGAAATTTCCCTTATTTTGGGGCAAAATTGAAGAAATTTCACTTATTTTGTGTCAAAATTGCAGAAATTTCACTTATTTCATGGAAAATAGGCAGAAATTTTTCTTATTTTGGGGCAAAAAGGCAGAAATTCCTAATTTTTGTGGCAAAAATGCAGAAATTCCCCTTATTTTGAGGTAAAAAAAGCTGAAATTGCCCTTATTTGGGGGCAAAAAGGCAGAAATTTCCCTTATTTTGGGGCAAAATTGCAGAAATTTCACTTACTTCAGGGAAATAAGTCAGAAATTTTCTTTATTTTGGGGCAAAATAGACAGAAATTCCCTTTGTTTTGGGGGAAAAGACAGAAATACCACTTATTTAGAGGCAAAAAAAGCAGAAATTCCCCTTATTTTGGAGCAAAAATGAAGAAATTTCACTTTTTTATGGCAAAAAGGTATGCATTCTCCTTATTTTCGGGCAAAAAGGCAGAAATTCCCCGTATTTTGGAGCAAAATTGCAGAAATTCCCCTAATTGTGGGGTAAAAAGGCAGATATTCCCTATATGTTGGGGCAAAAAGACAGAAAATCTCCTTATTTTGGGGCAAAACTCAGAAATTCCACTTATTTTGAGGCAAAATTCCAGAAATTTCCCTTATTTTGGGGCAAAATTGCAGAAATTTCACTTATTTTGGGGCAAAATTGCAGAAATTTAACTTATTTCAGAAAAAAGGGAGAAATTTTTTTATTTTGAAGCAAAAAGGCAGAAATTTCTTATATTTTGGTACAAAATGGCAGAAATTTTTCTTATTTTGGGGCAAAAAGGCAGAAATTTCCTATATTTTGGGGCAAAAATGCAGAAATTCATTTTATTTTGAGATAAAAAGTCTAAAATTCCCCTTATTTGGGGGCAAAAATGCAGAAATTTCCCTTATTTTGGGGCAAAATTGCAGAAATTGCACTTATTTCAGGGTAATAAGTCAGAAATTTTCTTTATTTTGGGGCAAAAAAGACAAAAATTCCTTTTGTTTTGGGGGAAAAAGACAGAAATTCCAATTATTTAAAGGCAAAAAAGCAGAAATTCCCCTTATTTGGGGGCAAAAATGAAGAAATTTCGCTTTTTTATGGCAAAAAGGTATGCATTCTCCTTATTTTCGGGCAAAAAGGCAGAAATTCCCCGTATTTTGGAGCAAAATTGCAGAAATTCCCCTAATTGTGGGGCAAAAAGGCAGATATTCCCTATATGTTGGGGCAAAAAGACAGAAAATCTCCTTATTTTGGGGCAAAACTCAGAAATTCCACTTATTTTGAGGCAAAATTCCAGAAATTTCCCTTATTTTGGGGCAAAATTGCAGAAATTTCGCTTATTTTGTGGCAAAATTGCAGAAATTTCGCTTATTTTGGGGCAAAATTGCAGAAATTTAACTTATTTCAGAAAAAAGGGAGAATTTTTTTTATTTTGAAGCAAAAAGGCAGAAATTTCTTATATTTTGATACAAAATGGCAGAAATTTTTCTTATTTTGGGGAAAAAAGGCAGAAATTTCCTATATTTTGGGGCAAAAATGCAGAAATTCCTTTTATTTTGAGGTAAAAAGCCTGAAATTCCCCTTATTTGGGGGCAAAAATGCAGAAATTTCCCTTATTTTGGGGCAAAATTGCAGAAATTTCACTTATTTCAGGGTAATAAGTCAGAAATTTTCCTTATTTTGGGGCAAAAAAGACAGAAATTCCTTTTGTTTTGGGGGAAAAAGACAGAAAATCCACTTATTTAGAGGCAAAAAAGCAGAAATTCCCCTTATTTTGGAGCAAAAATGAAGAAATTTCGCTTTTTTATGGCAAAAAGGTATGCATTCTCCTTATTTTCGGGCAAAAAGGCAGAAATTCCCCGTATTTTGGAGCAAAATTGCAGAAATTCCCCTAATTGTGGGGCAAAAAGGCAGAAATTCCCTATATGTTGGGGCAGAAAGACAGAAATTCTCTTTATTTTGGGGTAAAACTCATAAATTCCACTTATTTTGGGGCAAAATTCCAGAAATTTCCCTTATTTTGGGGCAAAATTGCAGAAATTTCACTTACTTTGGGGCAAAATTGCAAAAATTTCACTTATTTCAAAAAAAAAGGAGAAATTTTCTTATTTTGGGGCAAAAAGGCAGAAATTCCTAATATTTTGTGGCAAAAATGCAGAAATTCCTAATATTTTGTTGCAAAAATGCAGAAATTTCCCTTATTTTGAGGTAAAAAGGTTGATATTCCCCTTATTTGGGGGCAGAAATGCAGAAATTTCCTTATTTTGGGGCAATTTTCAGAAATTTCACTTATTTCAGGGTAATAAGTCAGAAATTTTCCTTATCTTGGGGCAAAAAAACAGAAATTCCCTTTGTTTTGGGGGAAAAAACAGAAATTCCACTTATTTAGAAGCAAAAATGAAAAAGTTCCCCTTATTTTGAAGCAAAAATGAGAAATTTCCCTTTTTTATGGCAAAAGGTAGGCATTCCTTTTATTTTTGGAAAAAAGGCAGAAATTCCCCATATTTTGCGGCAAAAGGCAGAAATTCCCCTTACTTAGGTCAAAATTACAGAAATTTCACTAATTGTGGGGCAAAAAACAGAAATTCCCCTTATTTTGGGGCAAAATTGCAGAAATTTCCCTTATTATGGGGAAAAAATGCAGAAATTTCTCTTATTTTAGGGCAAAATTGCAGAAATTTCACTAATTGTGGGGCAAAAAGGCAGAAATTCTCTTTATTTTGGGGCAAAACTCAGAAATTCCACTTATTTTGGGGCAAAATTCCAGAAATTTCTTTTATTTTGGGGCAGAATTGCAGAAATTTCACTTATTTTGGGGCAAAATTGCAGAAATTTCACTTATTTTGGGGCAAAATTGCAGAAATTTAACTTATTTCAGGAAAAAAGGAGAAATTTTTTTATTTTGAAGCAAAAAGGCAGAAATTTCTTATATTTTGGTACAAAATGGCAGAAATTTTTCATATTTTGGGGCAAAAAGGCAGAAATTCCTAATTTTTGTGGCAAAAATGCAGAAATTCCCCTTATTTTGAGGTAAAAAAAGCTGAAATTCCCCTTATTTGGGGGCAAAAATGCAGAAATTTCCCTTATTTTGGAGCAAAATTGCAGAAATTTCACTTACTTCAGGGAAATAAGTCAGAAATTTTCTTTATTTTGGGGCAAAATAGACAGAAATTCCCTTTGTTTTGGGGAAAAAGACAGAAATTCCACTTATTTAGAGGCAAAAAAGCAGAAATTCCTTTTATTTTAAGGCAAAAATGAAGAAATTTCAATTTTTTATGGCAAAAAGGTATGCATTCTCCTTATTTTCGGGCAAAAAGGCAGAAATTCCCCGTATTTTGGAGCAAAATTGCAGAAATTCCCCTAATTGTAGGGCAAAAAGGCAGATATTCCCTATATGTTGGGGCAAAAGACAGAAAATCTCCTTATTTTGGGGCAAAACTCAGAAATTCCACTTATTTTGAGGCAAAATTCCAGAAATTTCCCTTATTTTGGGGCAAAATTGCAGAAATTTCACTTATTTTGGGGCAAAATTGCAGAAATTTCACTTATTTCAGAAAAAAGGGAGAAATTTTTTTATTTTGAAGCAAAAACGCAGAAATTTCTTATATTTTGGTACAAAATGGCAGAAATTTTTCTTATTTTGGGGCAAAAGGGCAGAAATTTCCTATATTTTGGGGCAAAAATGCAGAAATTCCTTTTATTTTGAGGTAAAAAGTCTGAAATTCCCCTTATTTGGGGGCAAAAATGCAGAAATTTCCCTTATTTTGGGGCAAAATTGCAGAAATTTCACTTATTTCAGGGTAATAAGTCAGAAATTTTCCTAATTTTGGGCTAAAAAAGACAGAAATTCCTTTTGTTTTGGGGGAAAAAGACAGAAATTCCACTTATTTAGAGGCAAAAAAGCAGAAATTACCCTTATTTTGGAGCAAAAATGAAGAAATTTCGCTTTTTTATGGCAAAAAGGTATGCATTCTCCTTATTTTCGGGCAAAAAGGCAGAAATTCCCCGTATTTTGGAGCAAAATTGCAGAAATTCCCCTAATTGTAGGGCAAAAAGGCAGAAATTCCCTATATGTTGGGGCAGAAAGACAGAAATTCTCCTTATTTTGGGGTAAAACTCATAAATTCCACTTATTTTGGGGCAAAATTCCAGAAATTTCCCTTATTTTGGGGCAAAATTGCAGAAATTTCACTTACTTTGGGGCAAAATTGCAAAAATTTCACTTATTTCAAAAAAAAAGGAGAAATTTTCTTATTTTGGGGCAAAAAGGCAGAAATTCCTAATATTTTGTGGTAAAAATGCAGAAATTCCTAATATTTTGTTGCAAAAATGCAGAAATTTCCCTTATTTTGAGGTAAAAAGGTTGATATTCCCCTTATTTGCGGGCAGAAATGCAGAAATTTCCTTATTTTGGGGCAATTTTCAGAAATTTCACTTATTTCAGGGTAATAAGTCAGAAATTTTCCTTATCTTGGGGCAAAAAAACAGAAATTCCCTTTGTTTTGGGGGAAAAAAACAGAAATTCCACTTATTTAGAAGCAAAAATGAAAAAGTTCCCCTTATTTTGAAGCAAAAATGAGAAATTTCCCTTTTTTATGGCAAAAGGTAGGCATTCCTTTTATTTTTGGAAAAAAGGCAGAAATTCCCCATATTTTGCGGCAAAAGGCAGAAATTCCCCTTACTTAGGTCAAAATTACAGAAATTTCACTAATTGTGGGGCAAAAAACAGAAATTCCCCTTATTTTGGGGAAAAATTGCAGAAATTTCCCTTATTATGGGGAAAAAATGTAGAAATTTCTCTTATTTTAGGGCAAAATTGAAGAAATTTCACTAATTGTGGGGCAAAAAGGCAGAAATTCTCTTTATTTTGGAGCAAAACTCAGAAATTCCACTTATTTTGGGGCAAAATTCCAGAAATTTCTTTTATTTTGGGGCAGAATTGTAGAAATTTCACTTATTTTGGGGCAAAATTGCAGAAATTTCACTTATCAGGGAAAAAAGGCAGAAATTTTCCTTATTTTGGGGCAAAACCGCAGACATTCATAATATTTTGTGCCAAAATTCAGAAATTCGCCGTATTTTGAGGTAAAAAGGCTGTAATTCCCCTTATTTGGGGGCTAAAATGCAGAAATTTCCCTTATTTTGGGGCAAAATTGCAGAAATTTCACTTATTTCAGAGTAATAAGTCAGAAATTTTCCTTATTTTGGGGCAAAAATAACAGAAATTCCCTTTGTTTTGTGAGAAAAAGGCAGAAATTCCACTTATTTAGAGGCAAAAAATCAGAAATTCCCCTTATTTTGGAGCAAAATTTCAGAAATTCCCCTAATTGTGGGGCAAAAAGGCAGAAATTCCCTATATGTTGAGACAAAATAACAGAAATTCTCCTTATTTTGGGGGCAAAACTCAGAAATTCCACTCATTTTTGGGCAAAATTCCAGAAATTTTTTTTATTTTGGGGTAAAATTGCAGAAATTTCCCATATTTTGGGGCAAAAATGCAGAAATTCCCCTTATTTTGAGGTAAAAAAGCTGAAATTCCCCTTATTTGGGGGCAAAAAGGCAGAAATTTCCCTTATTTTGAGTCAAAATTGCTGAAATTTCACTTATTTCACGGTAATAAGTCAAAATTTTCCTTATTTTGGGGCAAAAAAGACAGGAATTCCCTTTGGGAAAAAACAGAAATTTTACTTATTTAGAGGCAAAAAGGCAGAAATTTTCCTTATTTTGGAGCAAAAATGAAGAAATTTCCCTTTTTTATGGCAAAAAGGTATGCATTCTTCTTATTTTCGGACAAAAAAGACAGAAATTCCTCGTATTTTGGAGCAAAATTGCAGAATTTTGCCTAATTGTGAGGCAAAAAGGCAGAAATTCCCTATATGTTGGGGTATAAAGACAGAAATTCTCCTTATTTTGGGGCAGAACTCAGAAATTCCACTTATTTTCGGGCAAAATTCCAGAAATTTCCCTTATTTTGGGGCAAAATTGAAGAAATTTCACTTATTTTGTGTCAAAATTGCAGAAATTTCACTTATTTCATGGAAAATAGGCAGAAATTTTTCTTATTTTGGGGCAAAAGGGCAGAAATTCCTAATTTTTGTGGCAAAAATGCAGAAATTCCCCTTATTTTGAGGTAAAAAAAGCTGAAATTGCCCTTATTTGGGGGCAAAAAGGCAGAAAATTCCCTTATTTTGGGGCAAAATTGCAGAAATTTCACTTACTTCAGGGAAATAAGTCAGAAATTTTCTTTATTTTGGGGCAAAATAGACAGAAATTCCCTTTGTTTTGGGGGAAAAGACAGAAATACCACTTATTTAGAGGCAAAAAAAGCAGAAATTCCCCTTATTTTGGAGCAAAAATGAAGAAATTTCACTTTTTTATGGCAAAAAGGTATGCATTCTCCTTATTTTCGGGCAAAAAGGCAGAAATTCCCCGTATTTTGAAGCAAAATTGCAGAAATTCCCCTAATTGTGGGGTAAAAAGGCAGATATTCCCTATATGTTGGGGCAAAAAGACAGAAAATCTCCTTATTTTGGGGCAAAACTCAGAAATTCCACTTATTTTGAGGCAAAATTCCAGAAATTTCCCTTATTTTGGGGCAAAATTGCAGAAATTTCACTTATTTTGGGGCAAAATTGCAGAAATTTAACTTATTTCAGAAAAAAGGGAGAAATTTTTTATTTTGAAGCAAAAAGGCAGAAATTTCTTATATTTTGGTACAAAATGGCAGAAATTTTTCTTATTTTGGGGCAAAAAGGCAGAAATTTCCTATATTTTGGGGCAAAAATGCAGAAATTCATTTTATTTTGAGATAAAAAGTCTGAAATTCCCCTTATTTGGGGGCAAAAATGCAGAAATTTCCCTTATTTTGGGGCAAAATTGCAGAAATTGCACTTATTTCAGGGTAATAAGTCAGAAATTTTCTTTATTTTGGGGCAAAAAAGACAAAAATTCCTTTTGTTTTGGGGGAAAAAGACAGAAATTCCAATTATTTAGAGGCAAAAAAGCAGAAATTCCCCTAATTTTGGGGCAAAAATGAAGAAATTTCGCTTTTTTATGGCAAAAAGGTATGCATTCTCCTTATTTTCGGGCAAAAAGGCAGAAATTCCCCGTATTTTGGAGCAAAATTGCAGAAATTCCCCTAATTGTGGGGCAAAAAGGCAGATATTCCCTATATGTTGGGGCAAAAAGACAGAAAATCTCCTTATTTTGGGGCAAAACTCATAAATTCCACTTATTTTGAGGCAAAATTCCAGAAATTTCCCTTATTTTGGGGTAAAATTGCAGAAATTTCACTTACTTTGGGGCAAAATTGCAGAAATTTCACTTATTTCAAAAAAAAAGGAGAAATTTTTTTATTTTGGGGCAAAAAGGCAGAAATTCCTAATATTTTGTGGCAAAAATGCAGAAATTCCTAATATTTTGTTGCAAAAATGCAGAAATTTCCCTTATTTTGAGGTAAAAAAGTTGAAATTCCCCTTATTTGGGGGCAGAAATGCAGAAATTTCCTTATTTTGGGGCAATTTTCAGAAATTTCACTTATTTCAGGGTAATAAGTCAGAAATTTTCCTTATTTTGGGGCAAAAAAAACAGAAATTTCCTTTGTTTTGGGGGAAAAAAACAAAAATTCCACTTATTTAGAAGCAAAAATGGAAAAGTTCCCCTTATTTTGAAGCAAAAATGAGAAATTTCCCTTTTTTATGGCAAAAGGTAGGCATTCTTTTTATTTTTGGAAAAAAGGCAGAAATTGCCCATATTTTGCGGCAAAAGGCAGAAATTCCCCTTACTTAGGTCAAAATTACAGAAATTTCACTAATTGTGGGGCAAAAAACAGAAATTCCCCTTATTTTGGGGCAAAATTGCAGAAATTTCCCTTATTATGGGGAAAAAATGCAGAAATTTCTCTTATTTTAGGGCAAAATTGCAGAAATTTCACTAATTGTGGGGCAAAAAGGCAGAAATTCTCTTTATTTTGGGGCAAAACTCAGAAATTCCACTTATTTTGGGGCAAAATTCCAGAAATTTCTTTTATTTTGGGGCAGAATTGCAGAAATTTCACTTATTTTGGGGCAAAATTGCAGAAATTTCACTTATTTCAGGGAAAAAAGGCATTAATTTTTCTTATTTTGGGGCAAAACCGCAAACATTCATAATATTTTGTGCCAAAATTCAGAAATTCGCCTTATTTTGAGGTAAAAAGTCTGAAATTCCCCTTATTTGGGGGCAAAAATGCAGAAATTTCCCTTATTTTGGGGCAAAATTGCAGAAATTTCACTTATTTCAGAGTAATAAGTCAGAAATTTTCCTTATTTTGGGGCAAAAAAGACAGAAATTCCCTTTGTTTTATGAGAAAAAGGCAGAAATTCCACTTTTTTAGAGGCATAAAAGCAGAAATTCCCCTTATTTTGGAGCAAAATTTCAGAAATTCCCCTAATTGTGGGGCAAAAAGGCAGAAATTCCCTATATGTTGAGACAAAATAACAGAAATTCTCCTTATTTTGGGGGCAAAACTCAGAAATTCCACTCATTTTTGGGCAAAATTTCAGAAATTTTTTTTATTTTGGGGTAAAATTGCAGAAATTTCACTTATTTTGGGGCAAAATTGCAGAAATTTAACTTATTTCAGAAAAAAAAGAGAAATTTTCTTATTTTAGGGCAAAAAAGCAGAAATTTCCCATATTTTGGGGCAAAAATGCAGAAATTCCTCTTATTTTGAGGTAAAAAAGCTGAAATTCCCCTTATTTGGGGGCAAAAAGGCAGAAATTTCCCTTATTTTGAGTCAAAATTGCTGAAATTTCACTTATTTCACGGTAATAAGTCAAAATTTTCCTTATTTTGTGGCAAAAAAGACAGGAATTCCCTTTGGGAAAAAACAGAAATTTTACTTATTTAGAGGCAAAAAGGCAGAAATTCCCCTTATTTTGGAGCAAAAATGAAGAAATTTCCCTTTTTTATGGCAAAAAGGTATGCATTCTTCTTATTTTCGGACAAAAAAGACAGAAATTCCTCGTATTTTGGAGCAAAATTGCAGAATTTTGCCTAATTGTGAGGCAAAAAGGCAGAAATTCACTATATGTTGGGGTATAAAGACAGAAATTCTCCTTATTTTGGGGCAGAACTCAGAAATTCTACTTATTTTGAGGCAAAATTCCAGAAATTTCCCTTATTTTGGGGCAAAATTGAAGAAATTTCACTTATTTTGTGTCAAAATTGCAGAAATTTCACTTATTTCATGGAAAATAGGCAGAAATTTTTCTTATTTTGGGGCAAAAAGGCAGAAATTCCTAATTTTTGTGGCAAAAATGCAGAAATTCCCCTTATTTTGAGGTAAAAAAGCTGAAATTCCCCTTATTTGGGGGCAAAAAGGCAGAAATTTCCCTTATTTTGGGGCAAAATTGCAGAAATTTCACTTACTTCAGGGAAATAAGTCAGAAATTTTTTTTTTATTTTGGGGCAAAATAGACAGAAATTCCCTTTGTTTTTGGGGAAAAGACAGAAATACCACTTATTTAGAGGCAAAAAAGCAGAAATTCCCCTTATTTTGGAGCAAAAATGAAGAAATTTCCCTTTTTATGGCAAAAAGGTATGCATTCTCCTTATTTTCTGGGAAAAAATCAGAAATACCCCGTATTTTGGAGCAAAATTGCAGAAATTCCCCTAATTGTGGGGCAAAAAGGCAGATATTCCCTATATGTTGGGGCAAAAAGACAGAAAATCTCCTTATTTTGGGGCAAAACTCAGAAATTCCACTTATTTTGAGGCAAAATTCCAGAAATTTCCCTTATTTTGGGGCAAAATTGCAGAAATTTCACTTATTTTGGGGCAAAATTGCAGAAATTTAACTTATTTCAGAAAAAAGGGAGAAATTTTTTTATTTTGAAGCAAAAAGGCAGAAATTTCTTATATTTTGGTACAAAATGGCAGAAATTTTTCTTATTTTGGGAAAAAAAGGAAGAAATTTCCTATATTTTGGGGCAAAAATGCAGAAAATCCTTTTATTTTGAGGTAAAAAGTCTGAAATTCCCCATATTTGGGGGCAAAAATGCAGAAATTTCCCTTATTTTGGGGCAAAATTGCAGAAATTTCCCTTATTATGGGGAAAAAATGCAGAAATTTCTCTTATTTTAGGGCAAAATTGCAGAAATTTCACTAATTGTGGGGCAAAAAGGCAGAAATTCTCTTTATTTTGGGTAAAACTCAGAAATTCCACTTATTTTGGGGCAAAATTCCAGAAATTTCTTTTATTTTGGGGCAGAATTGCAGAAATTTCACTTATTTTGGTGCAAAATTGCAGAAATTTCACTTATTTCAGAAAAAAGGTAGAATTTTTTTTATTTTGAAGCAAAAAGGCAGAAATTTCTTATATTTTGGTACAAAATGGCAGAAATTTTTCTTATTTTGGGGCAAAAAGGCAGAAATTTCCTATATTTTGGGGCAAAAATGCAAAAATTCATTTTATTTTGAGATAAAAAGTCTGAAATTCCCCTTATTTGGGGGCAAAAATGCAGAAATTTCCCTTATTTTGGGGCAAAATTGCAAAAATTGCACTTATTTCAGGGTAATAAGTCAGAAATTTTCTTTATTTTGGGGCAAAAAAGACAAAAATTCCTTTTGTTTTGGGGGAAAAAGACAGAAATTCCAATTATTTAGAGGCAAAAAAGCAGAAATTCCCCTTATTTTGGGGCAAAAATGAAGAAATTTCGCTTTTTTTATGGCAAAAAGGTATGCATTCTCCTTATTTTCGGGCAAAAAGGCAGAAATTCCCCGTATTTTGGAGCAAAATTGCAGAAATTCCCCTAATTGTGGGGCAAAAAGGCAGATATTCCCTATATGTTGTGGCAAAAAGACAGAAAATCTCCTTATTTTGGGGCAAAACTCAGAAATTCCACTTATTTTGAGGCAAAATTCCAGAAATTTCCCTTATTTTGGAGAAAAAAATATCAGAAATTTCGCTTATTTTGGGGCAAAATTGCAGAAATTTCGCTTATTTTGGGGCAAAATTGCAGAAATTTAACTTATTTCAGAAAAAAGGGAGAATTTTTTTTATTTTGAAGCAAAAAGGCAGAAATTTCTTATATTTTGGTACAAAATGGCAAGAATTTTTCTTATTTTGGGGAAAAAGGGCAGAAATTTCCTATATTTTGGGGCAAAAATGCAAAAATTCCTTTTATTTTGAGGTAAAAAGCCTGAAATTCCCCTTATTTGGGGGCAAAAATGCAGAAATTTCCCTTATTTTGGGGCAAAATTGCAGAAATTTTACTTATTTCAGGGTAATAAGTCAGAAATTTTCCTTATTTTGGGGCAAAAAAGACAGAAATTCCTTTTGTTTTGGGGGAAAAAGACAGAAAATCCACTTATTTAGAGGCAAAAAAGCAGAAATTCCCCTTATTTTGGAGCAAAAATGAAGAAATTTCGCTTTTTTTATGGCAAAAAGGTATGCATTCTCCTTATTTTCGGGCAAAAAGGCAGAAATTCCCCGTATTTTGGAGCAAAATTGCAATAATTCCCCTAATTGTGGGGCAAAAAGGCAGAAATTCCCTATATGTTGGGGCAGAAAGACAGAAATTCTCCTTATTTTGGGGTAAAACTCATAAATTCCACTTATTTTGGGGCAAAATTCCAGAAATTTCCCTTATTTTGGGGTAAAATTGCAGAAATTTCACTTACTTTGGGGCAAAATTGCAGAAATTTCACTTATTTCAAAAAAAAAAAGGAGAAATTTTCTTATTTTGGGGCAAAAAGGCAGAAATTCCTAATATTTTGTGGCAAAAATGCAGAAATTCCTAATATTTTGTTGCAAAAATGCAGAAAGTTCCCTTATTTTGAGGTAAAAAATTTGAAATTCCCCTTATTTGGGGGCAGAAATGCAGAAATTTCCTTATTTTGGGGCAATTTTCAGAAATTTCACTTATTTCAGGGTAATAAGTCAGAAATTTTCCTTATTTTGGGGCAAAAAAAACAGAAATTCCCTTTGTTTTGGGGGAAAAAAACAAAAATTCCACTTTTTTTGAAGCAAAAATGGAAAAGTTCCCCTTATTTTGAAGCAAAAATGAGAAATTTCCCTTTTTTATGGCAAAAGGTAGGCATTCATTTTATTTTTGAAAAAAAGGCAGAAATTGCCCATATTTTGCGGCAAAAGGCAGAAATTCCCCTTACTTAGGTCAAAATTACAGAAATTTCACTAATTGTGGGGCAAAAAACAGAAATTCCCCTTATTTTGGGGCAAAATTGCAGAAATTTAACATATTTCAGAAAAAAAAAAGAAATTTTCTTATTTTAGGGCAAAAAAGCAGAAATTTCCCATATTTTGGGGCAAAAATGCAGAAATTCCCCTTATTTTGAGGTAAAAAAGCTGAAATTCCCCTTATTTGGGGGCAAAAAGGCAGAAATTTCCCTTATTTTGAGTCAAAATTGCTGAAATTTCACTTATTTCACGGTAATAAGTCAAAATTTTCCTTATTTTGTGGCAAAAAAGACAGGAATTCCCTTTGGGAAAAAACAGAAATTTTACTTATTTAGAGGCAAAAAGGCAGAAATTCCCCTTATTTTGGAGCAAAAATGAAGAAATTTCCCTTTTTTATGGCAAAACGGTATGCATTCTTCTTATTTTCGGACAAAAAAGACAGAAATTCCTCGTATTTTGGAGCAAAATTGCAGAATTTTGCCTAATTGTGAGGCAAAAAGGCAGAAATTCCCTATATGTTGGGGTATAAAGACAGAAATTCTCCTTATTTTGGGGCAGAACTCAGAAATTCCACTTATTTTGAGGCAAAATTCCAGAAATTTCCCTTATTTTGGGGCAAAATTGAAGAAATTTCACTTATTTTGTGTCAAAATTGCAGAAATTTCACTTATTTCATGGAAAATAGGCAGAAATTTTTCTTATTTTGGGGCAAAAAGGCAGAAATTCCTAATTTTTGTGGCAAAAATGCAGAAATTCCCCTTATTTTGAGGTAAAAAAGCTGAAATTCCCCTTATTTGGGGGCAAAAAGGCAGAAATTTCCCTTATTTTGGGGCAAAATTGCAGAAATTTCACTTACTTCAGGGAAATAAGTCAGAAATTTTTTTTTATTTTGGGGCAAAATAGACAGAAATTCCCTTTGTTTTTGGGGAAAAGACAGAAATACCACTTATTTAGAGGCAAAAAAGCAGAAATTCCCCTTATTTTGGAGCAAAAATGAAGAAATTTCCCTTTTTTATGGCAAAAAGGTATGCATTCTCCTTATTTTCTGAGAAAAAATCAGAAATACCCCGTATTTTGGAGCAAAATTGCAGAAATTCCCCTAATTGTGGGGCAAAAAGGCAGATATTCCCTATATGTTGGGGCAAAAAGACAGAAAATCTCCTTATTTTGGGGCAAAACTCAGAAATTCCACTTATTTTGAGGCAAAATTCCAGAAATTTCCCTTATTTTGGGGCAAAATTGCAGAAATTTCACTTATTTTGGGGCAAAATTGCAGAAATTTAACTTATTTCAGAAAAAAGGGAGAAAGTTTTTTATTTTGAAGCAAAAAGGCAGAAATTTCTTATATTTTGGTACAAAATGGCAGAAATTTTTCTTATTTTGGGAAAAAAAGGCAGAAATTTCCTATATTTTGGGGCAAAAATGCAGAAATTCCTTTTATTTTGAGGTAAAAAGTCTGAAATTCCCCATATTTGGGGGCAAAAATGCAGAAATTTCCCTTATTTTGGGGCAAAATTGCAGAAATTTCAATTATTTCAGGGTAATAAGTCAGAAATTTTCTTTATTTTGGGGCAAAAAAGACAGAAATTCCTTTTGTTTTGGGGGAAAAAGATAGAAATTCCACTTATTTAGAGGCAAAAAAGCAGAAATTCCCCTTATTTTGGGGCAAAATAAAGAAATTTCAATTTTTTATGGCAAAAAGTTATGCATTCTCCTTATTTTAGGGCAAAAAGGCAGAAATTCCCCGTATTTTGGAGCATAATTGCAGAAATTCCCCTAATTGTGGGGCAAAAAGGCAGATATTCCCTATATGTTGGGGCAAAAAGACAGAAAATCTCCTTGTTTTGGGGCAAAACTCAGAAATTCCACTTATTTTGAGGCAAAATTCCAGAAATTTCCCTTATTTTGGGGCAAAATTGCAGAAATTTCACTTATTTTGGGGCAAAATTGCAGAAATTTAACTTATTTCAGAAAAAAAGGGAGAATTTTTTTTTATTTTGAAGCAAAAAGGCAGAAATTTCTTATATTTTGGTACAAAATGGCAGAAATTTTTCTTATTTTGGGGCAAAAAGGAAGAAATTTCCTATATTTTGGGGCAAAAATGCAGAAATTCCTTTTATTTTGAGGTAAAAAGTCTGAAATTCCCCTTATTTGGGGGCAAAAATGCAGAAATTTCCTTTATTTTGGGGCAAAATTGCAGAAATTTCACTTATTTCAGGGTAATAAGTCAGAAATTTTCTTTATTTTGGGGCAAAAAAGACAGAAATTCCTTTTGTATTGGGAGAAAAAGACAGAAATTCCACTTATTTAGAGGCAAAAAAGCAGAAATTCCCCTTATTTTAGGGCAAAAATGAAGAAATTTCGCTTTTTTATAGCAAAAAGGTATGCATTCTCCTTATTTTCGGGCAAAAAGGCAGAAATTCCCCATATTTTGGAGCAAAATTGCAGAAATTCCCCTAATTGTGGGGCAAAAAGGCAGATATTCCCTATATGTTAAGGCAAAAAGACAGAAAATCTCCATATTTTGGGGCAAAACTCAGAAATTCCACTTATTTTGAGGCAAAATTCCAGAAATTTCCCTTATTTTGGGGCAAAATTGCAGAAATTTCACTTATTTTGGGCAAAATTGCAGAAATTTAACTTATTTCAGAAAAAAACGAGAAATTTTTTTATTTTGAAGCAAAAAGGCAGAAATTTCTTATATTTTGGTACAAAATGGGAGAAATTTTTCCTTATTTTGGGGAAAAAAGGCAGAAATTTCCTATATTTTGGAGCAAAAATGCAGAAATTCCTTTTATTTTGAGGTAAAAATCCTGAAATTCCCCTTATTTGGGGGCAAAAATGCAGAAATTTCCCTTATTTTGGGGCAAAATTGAAGAAATTTCACTTATTTCAGGGTAATAAGTCAGAAATTTTCCTTATTTTGGGGCAAAAAAGACAGAAATTCCTTTTGTTTTGGGGGAAAAAGACAGAAATTCCACTTATTTAGAGGCAAAAAAGCAGAAATTCCCCTTATTTCGGAGGAAAAATGAAGAAATTTCACTTTTTTATGGCAAAAAGGTATGCATTCTCCTTATTTTCGGGCAAAAAGGCAGAAATTCCCCGTATTTTGGAGCAAAATTGCAGAAATTCCCCTAATTGTGGGGCAAAAAGGCAGAAATTCCCTATATGTTGGGGCAGAAAGACAGAAATTCTCCTTATTTTGGTGTAAAACTCATATATTCCACTTACTTTGGGGCAAAATTCCAGAAATTTCCCTTATTTTGGGGCAAAATTGCAGAAATTTCACTTACTTTGGGGCAAAATTGCAGAAATTTCACTTATTTCAAAATAAAAAGGAGAAATTTTCTTATTTTGGGGCAAAAAGACCGAAATTCCTAATATTTTATGGCAAAAATGCAGAAATTCCTAATATTTTGTTTCAAAAATGCAGAAATTCCCCTTATTTTGAGGTAAAAAGGCTGAAATTCCCCTTATTTGGGGGCAGAAATGCAGAAATTTCCTTATTTTGGGGCAAATTTCAGAAATTTCACTTATTTCAGGGTAATAAGTCAGAAATTTTCCTTATTTTGGGGCAAAAAAAACAGAAATTTCCTTTGTTTTGGGGGAAAAAAACAGAAATTCCAAATATTTAGAAGCAAAAAGGGAAAAGTTCCCCTTATTTTGAAGCAAAAATGAGAAATTTCCCTTTTATATGGCAAAAGATAGGCATTCTTTTTATTTTTGGAAAAAAGGCAGAAATTCCCCATAATTTGGGGCAAAAGGCAGAAATTCCCCTTACTTAGGTCAAAATTACAGAAATTTCACTAATTGTGGGGCAAAAAACAGAAATTCCCCTTATTTTGGGGCAAAATTGCAGAAATTTCTCTTATTTTAGGGCAAAATTGCAGAAATTTCACTAATTGTGGGGCAAAAAACAGAAATTCCCCTTATTTTGGGGCAAAATTGCAGAAATTTCCCTTATTATGGGGAAAAAATGCAGAAATTTCTCTTATTTTAGGGCAAAATTGCAGAAATTTCACTAATTGTGGGGCAAAAAGGCAGAAATTCTCTTTATTTTGGGGCAAAACTCAGAAATTCCACTTATTTTGGGGCAAAATTCCAGAAATTTCTTTTATTTTGGGGCAGAATTGTAGAAATTTCACTTATTTTGGGGCAAAATTGCAGAAATTTCACTTATTTCAGGGAAAAAAGGCAGAAATTTTCCTTATTTTGGGGCAAAACCGCAGACATTCAGAATATTTTGTGCCAAAATTCAGAAATTCGCCTTATTTTGAGGTAAAAAGGCTGTAATTCCCCTTATTTGGGGGCAAAAATGCAGAAATTTCCCTTATTTTGGGGCAAAATTGCAGAAATTTCACTTATTTCAGAGTAATAAGTCAGAAATTTTCCTTATTTTGGGGCAAAAAAGACAGAAATTCCCTTTGTTTTGTGAGAAAAAGGCAGAAATTCCAGTTATTTAGAGGCAAAAAAGCAGAAATTCCCCTTATTTTGGAGCAAAATTTCAGAAATTCCCCTAATTGTGGGGCAAAAAGGCAGAAATTCCCTATATGTTGAGACAAAATAACAGAAATTCTCCTTATTTTGGGGGCAAAACTCAGAAATTCCACTCATTTTTGGGCAAAATTCCAGAAATTTTTTTATTTTGGGGTAAAATTGCAGAAATTTCACTTATTTTGGGGCAAAATTGCAGAAATTTAACTTATTTCAGAAAAAAAGAAGAAATTCCCCTTATTTTGGGGCAAAAAGGCAGAAATTTCCCTTATTTTGAGTCAAAATTGCTGAAATTTCACTTATTTCACGGTAATAAGTCAAAATTTTCCTTATTTTGGGGCAAAAAAGACAGGAATTCCCTTTGTTTGGGAAAAAACAGAAATTTTACTTATTTAGAGGCAAAAAGGCAGAAATTCCCCTTATTTTGGAGCAAAAATGAAGAAATTTCCTTTTTTTGTGGCAAAAAGGTATGCATTCTTCTTATTTTCGGACAAAAAAGGCAGAAATTCCTCGTATTTTGGAGGAAAACTGCAGAATTTTGCCTAATTGTGAGGCAAAAAGGCAGAAATTCCCTATATGTTGGGGTATAAAGACAGAAATTCTCCTTATTTTGGGGCAGAACTCAGAAATTCCACTTATTTTGGGGCAAAATTCCAGAAATTTCCCTTATTTTGGGGCAAAATTGAAAAAATTTCACTTATTTTGTTTCAAAATTGCAGAAATTTCACTTATTTCATGGAAAATAGGCAGAAATTTTTCTTATTTTGGGGCAAAAAGGCAGAAATTCCTAATTTTTGTGGCAAAAATGCAGAAATTCCCCTTATTTTGAGGTAAAAAAGCTGAAATTACCCTTATTTGGGGGCAAAAAGGCAGAAATTTCCCTTATTTTGGGGCAAAATTGCAGAAATTTCACTTATTTCAGGGTAATAAGTCAGAAATTTTCCTTATTTTGGGTATAAAAAAGACAGAAATTTCCTTTGTTTAGGGGGAAAAAGAAACAAATTCCAGTTATTTAGAGGCAAAAAAGCAGAAATTCCCCTTATTTTGGAGCAAAAATGAAGAAATTTCCCTTTTTTATGGCAAAAAGGTATGCATTCTTCTTATTTTCGGGCAAAAAGGCAGAAATACCCCGTATTTTGAAGCAAAATTGCAGAAATTCCCCTAATTGTAGGGCAAAAAGTCAGAAATTCCCTATATGTTGAGGCAAAAAGACAGAAATTCTCCTTATTTTGGGTCAAAACTCAGAAATTCCACTTATTTTCAGGCAAAATTCATGAAATTTCCCATATTTTGGGCCAAAATTGCAGAAATTTCACTTATTTTGGGTCAAAATTGCAGAAATTTCACTTATTTCAGGGTAATAAGTCAGAAATTTTTCTTATTTTGGGGCAAAAAAGACAGAAATTCCCTTTGTTTTGGGAGAAAAAGGCAGAAATTCCACTTATTTAGAGGCAAAAAAGCAGAAATTCCCCTTATTTTGGAGCAAAATTTCAGAAATTCTCCTAATTGTGGGGCAAGAAAAAAGAAATTCCCTGTATGTTGGGCAAAATAACAGAAATTCTTCTTATTTTGGGGGCAAATCTCAGAAATTCCACTTATTTGTGGCAAAATTCCAAAAATTTCACTTATTTTGAGGCAAAATCGCAGAAATTTCACTTATTTTGAGCAAAATTGCAGAAATTTCACTTATTTCAGAAAAAAAAAATAAATTTTCTTTTTTGGGGGCAAAAAGGCAGAAATTTGTATTATTTTGGTACAAAATTGCAGAAATTTTTCTTATTTTGGGGCAAAAAAGGCAGAAATTTCCCATATTTTGAGGTAAAAAGGCTGAAATTCCCCTTATTTGGGGGCAAAATGCAGAAATTCTACTTATTTTGGGGCAAAATTCCAGAAATTTCCCTTATTTTGGGGCAAAATTGAAGAAATTTCACTAATTTGGGTCAAAATTGCAGAAATTTCACTTATTTCATGGAAAATAGGCAGAAATTTTCCTTATTTTGGGGCAAAAAGGCAGAAATTCCTAATTTTTGTGGCAAAAATGCAGAAATTCCCCTTTTTTTTGAGGTAAAAAAGCTGAAATTCCCCTTATTTGGGGGCAAAAAGGCAGAAATTTCCCTTATTTTGGGGCAAAATTGCAGAAATTTCACTTATTTCAGGGTAATAAGTCAGAAATTTTCCTTATTTTGGGTATAAAAAAGACAGAAATTTCCTTTGTTTAGGGGGAAAAAGACAGAAATTCCAGTTATTTAGAGGCAAAAATGCAGAAATTCCCCTTATTTTGAAGCAAAAATGAAGAAATTTCCCTTTTTTATGGCAAAAAGGTATGCATTCTTCTTATTTTCGGGCAAAAAGGCAGAAATACCCCGTATTTTGAAGCAAAATTGCAGAAATTCCCCTAATTGTGGGGCAAAAATTCAGAAATTCCCTATATGTTGAGGCAAAAAAACAGAAATTCTCCTTATTTTGGGTCAAAACTCAGAAATTCCACTTATTTTCAGGCAAAATTCATGAAATTTCCCATATTTTGGGCCAAAATTGCAGAAATTTCACTTATTTTGGGTCAAAATTGCAGAAATTTCACTTATTTCAGGGTAATAAGTCAGAAATTTTTCTTATTTTGGGGCAAAAAAGACAGAAATTCCCTTTGTTTTGGGAGAAAAAGGCAGAAATTCCACTTATTTAGAGGCAAAAAAGCAGAAATTCCCCTTATTTTGGAGCAAAATTTCAGAAATTCTCCTAATTCTGGGGCAAGAAAAAAGAAATTCCCTGTATGTTGGGCAAAATAACAGAAATTCTTCTTATTTTGGGGGCAAATCTCAGAAATTCCACTTATTTTGGGGCAAAATTCCAAAAATTTCACTTATTTTGAGGCAAAATCGCAGAAATTTCACTTATTTTGAGGAAAATTGCAGAAATTTCACTTATTTCAGAAAAAAACAGAAATTTTCTTATTTGGGGGCAAAAAGGCAGAAATTTGTATTATTTTGGTACAAAATTGCAGAAAATTTTCTTATTTTGGGGCAAAAAAGGCAGAAATTTCCCATATTTTGAGGTAAAAAGGCTGAAATTCCCCTTATTTGGGGGCAAAAAGGCAGAAATTCCAGTTATTTTGGGGCAAAATTCCAGAAATTTCCCTTATTTTGGGGCAAAATTGAAGAAATTTCACTTATTTTGTGTCAAAATTGCAGAAATTTCACTTATTTAATGGAAAATAGGCAGAAATTTTTCTTATTTTGGGGCAAAAAGGCAGAAATTCCTAATTTTTGTGGCAAAAATGCAGAAATTCCCCTTATTTTGAGGTAAAAAAGCTGAAATTCCCCTTATTTGGGGGCAAAAAGGCAGAAATTTCCCTTATTTTGGGGCAAAATTGCAGAAATTTCACTTATTTCAGGGTAATAAGTCAGAAATTTTGCTTATTTTGGGTATAAAAAAGACAGAAATTTCCTTTGTTTAGGGGAAAAAGACAGAAATTCCAGTTATTTAGAGGCAAAAGCAGAAATTCCCCTTATTTTGGAGCAAAAATGAAGAAATTTCCCTTTTTTATGGCAAAAAGGTATGCATTCTTCTTATTTTCGGGCAAAAAGGCAGAAATACCCCGTATTTTGAAGCAAAATTGCAGAAATTCCCCTAATTGTGGGGCAAAAAGGCAGATATTCCCTATATGTTGGGGCAAAAAGACAGAAAATCTCCTTATTTTGGGGCAGAACTCAGAAATTAAACTTATTTTGGGGCAAAATTCCAGAAATTTCCCTTATTTTGGGGCAAAATTGCAGAAATTTCACTTATTTTGGGGCAAAATTGCAGAAATTTCACTTATTTCTGGGAAAATAGGCAGAAATTTTCCTTATTTTGAGGCAAAAAGGCAAAAATTCCTAATTTTTTGTGGCAAAAATGCAGAAATTCCCCTTATTTGAGGTTAAAAAGCTGAAATTCCCCTATTTTGGGGGCAAAAAGGCAAAAATTTCCCTTATTTTAGGGCAAAATTGCAGAAATTTCACTTATTTCAGAAAAAAAAAAGAAATTTTCTTATTTGGGGGCAAAAAGGCAGAAATTTGTATTATTTTGGTACAAAATTGCAGAAATTTTTCATATTTTGGGGCAAAAAAGGCAGAAATTTCCCATATTTTGAAGTAAAAAGGCTGAAATTCCCCTTATTTGGGGGCAAAAAGGCAGAAATTTCACTTATTTTGTGGCAAAATTGCAGAAATTTAACTTATTTCAGGGAAAAAGGCAGAAATTTTCCTTATTTTTGGGCAAAAATGCAGAAATTCCTAATATTTAAGGCAAAAATGCAGAAATTCCTCTTATTTTGAGGTAAAAAGCTGAAATTTCCCTTATTTGGTGACAAAATGGCAGAAATTTCCCTTATTTTGGGGCAAAATTGCAGAAATTTAACTTATTTCAGGGTAATAAGTCAGAAATTTTCCTTATTTTGAAGCAAAAAAGACAGAAATTCCCTTTGTTTTGAAGGAAAAAGACAGAAAATCCACTTATTTAGAGGCAAAAAAGCAGAAATTCCCCTTATTTTGGAGCAAAAATGAAGAAATTTTCCTTTTTTATGGCAAAAAGGTAAGCATTCTTCTTATTTTCGGGCAAAAAAGCAGAAATTCCCCATATTTTGGAGCAAAATTGCACAAATTCCCATAATTGTGGGGCTAAAAGGCAGAAATTCCCTATATGTTGGGGCATAAAGACAGAAATTCTCCTTATTTTGGGGCAGAACTCAGAAATTAAACTTATTTTGGGGCAAAATTCCAGAAATTTCCCTTATTTTGGGGCAAAATTGCAGAAATTTCACTTATTTTGGGGCAAAATTGCAGAAATTTCACTTATTTCTGGGAAAATAGGCAGAAATTTTCCTTATTTTGAGGCAAAAAGGCAAAAATTCCTATTTTTTTGTGGCAAAAATGCAGAAATTCCCCTTATTTGAGGTTAAAAAGCTGAAATTCCCCTATTTTGGGGGCAAAAAGGCAAAAATTTCCCTTATTTTAGGGCAAAATTGCAGAAATTTCACTTATTTCAGGGAAATAAGTCAGAATTTTTTTTTTATTTTGGGGCAAAAAAGACAGAAATTCCGTTTGTTTTGGGGGAGAAAGACAGAAATTCCACTTATTTAGAGGCAAAAAAGCAGAAATTCTTTTATTTTGGAGCAAAAATGAAGAAATTTCCCTTATTTATGGCAAAAAGTTATGCATTCTTCTTATTTTGGGAAAAATGCAGAAATACCCCATATTTTGGAGCAAAATTGCAGAGATTCCCAATTGTGGGGCAAAAAGGCAGAAATTCCCTATATGTTGGGGCAAAAAGACAGAAATTCTCCTTATTTTGGGGCAAAACTCAGAAATTCCACTTATTTTGAGGCAAAATTCCAGAAATTTCCCTTATTTTGGGGCAAAATTGCAGAAATTTCACTTATTTTGGGGCAAAATTGCAGAAATTTCACTTATTTTAGAAAAAAAAAGAAATTTTCTTATTTTGGGGCAAAAAGGCAGAAATTTCTTATATTTTGGTACAAAATGGCAGAAATTTTTCTTATTTTGGGGCAAAAAGGCAGAAATTTCCTATATTTTGGGGCAAAAATGCAGAAATTCCTTTTATTTTGAGGTAAAAAGGCTGAAATTCTCCTTATTTGGGGGCAAAAAGGCAGAAATTTATATTATTTTGGGGAAAAATGGAAAAAATTTCACTTATTTCAGGGTAATAAGTCAGAAATTTTCCTTATTTTGGGGAAAAGAGAGAGAAATTCCCTTTGTTTTGGGGGAAAAAGACAGAAATTCCACTTATTTAGAGGTAAAAAAGCAGAAATTCCTTTTATATTGGAGCAAAAATGAAGAAATTTCTCTTTTTATGGCAAAAAGGTATGCATTCTTCTTATTTTTGGGCAAAAATGCAGAAATTCCCCGTATTTTGGAGCAAGATTGCAGAAATTTTCCTAATTGTGGGGCAAAAAGGCAGAAATTCTCTATATGTTGGGGCAGAAAGACAAGATTCTCCTTATTTTGGGGTAAAACTCATAAATTCCACTTACTTTGGGGCAAAATTCCAGAAATTTTCCTTATTTTGGGGCAAAATTGCAGAAATTTCACTTATTTTGGGGCAAAATTGCAGAAATTTCACTTATTTCAAAAAAAAAAAAAATTTTCTTATTTTGGGGCAAAAAGGCAGAAATTCCTAATATTTTGTGGCAACAATGCAGAAATTCCTAATATTTTGTTGCAAAAATGTAGAAATTTCTCTTAGTTTGAGGTAAAAACTCAGAAATTCTTTTTATTTGTGGGCAAAAATGCAGAAATTCTCCTTATTTTGGGGCAAAACTCAGAAATTCCACTTATTTTGAGGCAAAATTCCAGAAATTTCCCTTATTTTGGGGCAAAATTGCAGAAATTTCACTTATTTTGGGGCAAAATTGAAGAAATTTCACTTATTTTAGAAAAAAAAAGAAATTTTCTTATTTTGGGGCAAAAAGGCAGAAATTTCTTATATTTTGGTACAAAATGGCAGAAATTTTTCTTATTTTGGGGCAAAAAGGCAGAAATTTCCTATATTTTGGGGCAAAAATGCAGAAATTCCTTTTATTTTGAGGTAAAAAGGCTGAAATTCTCCTTATTTGGGGGCAAAAAGGCAGAAATTTATATTATTTTGGGGAAAAATGGAAAAAATTTCACTTATTTCAGGGTAATAAGTCAGAAATTTTCCTTATTTTGGGGAAAAAAGAGAGAAATTCCCTTTGTTTTGGGGGAAAAAGACAGAAATTCCACTTATTTAGAGGTAAAAAGCAGAAATTCCTTTTATATTGGAGCAAAAATGAAGAAATTTCTCTTTTTATGGCAAAAAGGTATGCATTCTTCTTATTTTTGGGCAAAAATGCAGAAATTCCCCGTATTTTGGAGCAAAATTGCAGAAATTTTCCTAATTGTGGGGCAAAAAGGCAGAAATTCTCTATATGTTGGGGCAGAAAGACAAGATTCTCCTTATTTTGGGGTAAAACTCATAAATTCCACTTACTTTGGGGCAAAATTCCAGAAATTTCCCTTATTTTGGGGCAAAATTGCAGAAATTTCACTTATTTTGGGGCAAAATTGCAGAAATTTCACTTATTTCAAAAAAAAAGGAAAATTTTCTTATTTTGGGGCAAAAAGGCAGAAATTCCTAATATTTTGTGGCAACAATGCAGAAATTCCTAATATTTTGTTGCAAAAATGTAGAAATTTCTCTTAGTTTGAGGTAAAAACTCGGAAATTCTTTTTATTTGGGGGCAAAAATGCAGAAATTTCCCTAATTTTGGGGCAATTTTCAGAAATTTCACTTATTTCACGGTAATAAGTCAGAAATTTTCTTTATTTTGGGGCAAAAAAAACATAAATTCCCTTTGTTTTGGGGGAAAAAGCCAGAAATTCCCTTATTTAGAGGCAAAAAGTCAAAAGTTCCCCTTATTTTGGAGCAAAAATGAAGAAATTTCCCTTTTTTATGGCAAAAAGGTAGGCATTCTTCTTATTTTCGGACAAAAAGGCAGAAATTCCCCATATTTTGGGGCAAAAGGCAGAAATTCCCCTTATTTAGGGCAAAATTGCAGAAATTTTTCTAATTGTGGGGCAAAAAACAGAAATTCCCCTTATTTTGGGGCAAAATTGCAGAAAATTTTTATTATGGGGAAAAATTGCAGAAATTTCCCTTATTTTAGAGCAAAATTGCAGAAATTTCACTAATTGTGGGGCAAAAAGGCAGAAATTCTCTTTATTTTGGGGCAAAACTCAGAAATTCCACTTATTTTGGGGCAAAATTCCAGAAATTTATTTTATTTTGAGGCAAAACTGCAGAAATTTCACTTATTTTGGGGCAAAATTGCAGAAATTTTACGTATTTCAGGGAGAAAAGGCAGAAATTTTTCTTATTTTGGGGCAAAAGGCAGAAATTCATAATATTTTGTGCCAAAATTCTGAAATTCCCCTTATTCTGAAGTAAAAAGGCTGAAATTCCCCTTATTTGGGGGCAAAAAGGCAGAAATTTTCTTTATTTTGGGGCAAAATTGCAGAAATTTCACTTATTTCAGGGAAAAAAGGCAGAAATTTTCCTTATTTTTGGGCAAAAAGACAGAAATTCCTAATATTTTGTGGCAAAAATGCAGAAATTCCTCTTATTTTGAAATAAAAAGGCTGAAATTTCCCTTATTTGGGGACAAAAATGGCAGAAATTTCACTTATTTTCGGGGCAAAATTGCAGAAATTTCACTTATTTCAGGGTAATAAGTCAGAAATTTTCCTTAATTTGAAGCAAAAAATACAGAAATTCCCTTTGTTTTGGCGGAAAAGACAGAAATTCCACTTATTTAGAGGCAAAAAAGCAGAAATTCCCCTTATTTTGGAGCAAAAATGAAGAAATTTCCCTTTTTTATGGCAAAAAGTTATGGATTCTTCTTATTTTTGGGCAAAAACGAAGAAATACCCCGTATTTTGGAGCAAAATTGCAGAGATTCTCAATTGTGGGGCAAAAAGGCCGAAATTCCATATATGTTGGGGCAAAAAGACAGAAATTCTCCTTATTTTGGGGCAAAACTCAGAAATTCCACTTATTTTGAGGCAAAATTCCAGAAATTTCCCTTATTTTGGGGCAAAATTGCAGAAATTTCACTTATTTTGGGGCAAAATTGCAGAAATTTCACTTATTTTAGAAAAAAAAAGAAATTTTTTTATTTTGGGGCAAAAAGGCAGAAATTTCCTATATTTTGGGTCAAAAATGCAGAAATTCCTTTTATTTTGAGGTAAAAAGGCTGAAATTCTCCTTATTTGGGGGCAAAAAGGCAGAAATTTCCATTATTATGGGGAAAAATGGAAAAAATTTCACTTATTTCAGGGTAATAAGTCAGAAATTTTCCTTATTTTGGGGAAAAAAAGAGAAATTCCCTTTGTTTTGGGGGAAAAAGAGAGAAACTCCACTTATTTAGAGGCAAAAAAGCAGAAATTCCTTTCATATTGGCGCAAAAATGAAGAAATTTCCCTTTTTTATGCCAAAAAGGTATGCATTCTTCTTATTTTTGGGCAAAAAGGCAGAAATTCCCCGTATTTTGGAGCAAAATTGTAGAAATTTTCCTAATTGTGTGGCAAAAAGGCATAAATTCCCTATATGTTTGGGCAGAAAGACAAAATTCTCTTTATTTTGGGGTAAAACTCATAAATTCCACTTACTTTGGGGCAAAATTCCAGAAATTTTCCTTATTTTGGGGCAAAATTGCAGAAATTTCACTTATTTTGGGGCAAAATTGCAGAAATTTCACTTATTTCAAAAAAAAAAAGGAAAAAATTTTTATTTTGTGGCAACAATGCAGAAATTCCTAATATTTTGTTGCAAAAATGTAGAAATTTCCCTTATTTTTAGGTAAAAACTCGGAAATTCTTTTTACTTGTGGGCAAAAATGCAGAAATTTCTCTTATTTTGGGGCAATTTTTAGAAATTTTACTTATTTCAGGGTAATAAGTGAGAAATTTTCCTTATTTTGGGGCAAAAAAACCATATATTCCCTTTGTTTTGGGGGAAAAAGACAAAAATTCCCTTATTTAGAGGCAAAAAGGCAAAAGTTCCCCTTATTTTGGAGCAAAAATGAAGAAATTTCCCTTTTCTATGGCAAAAAGGTAGGCATTCTTCTTATTTTCAGACAAAAAGGCAGAAATTCCCCATATTTTGGGGCAAAAGGAAGAAATTCCCTTTATTTAGGGAAAAATTGCAGAAATTTCCCTAATTGTGGGGCAAAAAACAGAAATTCCCCTTATTTTGGGGCAAAATTGCAGAAATTTTTCTTATTATGGGGAAAAATTGCAGAAATTTCCATTATTTTAGGGCAAAATTGCAGAAATTTCACTAATTGTGGGGCAAAAAGGCAGAAATTCTCTTTATTTTGGGGCAGAACTCAGAAATTCCACTTATTTTGGGGCAAAATTCCAGAAATTTATTTTATTTTGAGGCAAAACTGCAGAAATTTCACTTATTTTGGGGCAAAATTGCAGAAATTTCACTTATTTCAGGGAAAAAAGGCAGAAATTTTCCTTATTTTGGGGCAAAAAGCAGAAATTCATAATATTTTGTGCCAAAATTCAGAAATTCCCCTTATTCTGAAGTAAAAAGGCTGAAATTCCTCTTATTTGGGGGCAAAAAGGCAGAAATTTTTTTATTTTGGGGCAAAATTGCAGAAATTTCACTTATTCAGGGAAAAAAGGCAGAAATTTTCCTTATTTTTGGGCAAAAAGGCAGAAATTCCTAATATTTTGTGGCAAAAATGCAGAAATTCCTCTTATTTTGAGGTAAAAAGGCTGAAATTTCCCTTATTTGGGGACAAAAATGGCAGAAATTTCCCTTATTTTGGGGCAAAATTGCAGAAATTTCACTTATTTCAGGGTAATAAGCCAGAAATTTTCCTTATTTTGGGGCAAAAAAGCAGAAATTCCCCTTATTTTGGACCAAAAATGAAGAAATTTCCCTTTTTTATGGCAAAGTTATGCATTCTTCTTATTTTCGGGCAACAAGGCAGAAATTCCCCGTATTTTGGAGCAAAATTGCAGAAATTCCCCTAATTGTGGGGCAAAAAGGCAGAAATTACCTATATGTTGGGGCATAAAGACAGAAATTCTCCTTATTTTGGGGTAAAACTCAGAAATTCCACTTATTTTGGGGCAAAATTGCAAAAATTTCCCTTATTTTGGGGCAAAATTGCAGAAATTTCACTTATTTCAGAAAAAAAAGAAATTTTCTTATTTTGAAGCAAAAAGGCAGAAATTTCTTTTATTTTGGTACAAAATGGCAGAAATTTTTCTTATTTTGGGGCAAAAAGGCAGAAATTTCCCATATTTTGGGGCAAAAATGCAGAAATTTTTTTTTATTTTTAGGTAAAAATGCTGAAATTCCACTTATTTGGGGGCAAAAAGCAGAAATTTTCCTTATTTTGGGGCAAAATTGCAGAAATTTCACTTATATCAGAAAAAAAAGGGAAGAAATTTTCCTTATTTTTGGGCAAAAAGGCAGAAATTCTAAATATTTTGTGGCAAAAATGTAGAAATTCCGCTTATTTTGAAGTAAAAAGGCTGAAATTTCCTTTATTTGGGGCAATAAGGCAGAAATTTCCCTTATTTTGGAGAAAAATGGAAGAAATTTCACTTATTTCAGGGTAATAAGTCAGAAATTTTTTTTATTTTGGGGCAAAAAGACAGAAATTCCCTTTGTTTTGGGGGAAAAAGACAGAAATTCCACTTATTTAGAGGCAAAAAAGCAGAAATTCCCCTTATTTTGGAGCAAAAATGAAGAAATTTTCTTTTTTTATGGCAAAAAGGTATGCATTCTTCTTATTTTTTGGGCAAAAAGGCAGAAATTCCACATATTTTGGAGCAAAATTTCAGAAATTCCCCTAATTGTGGGGCAAAAAGGCAAAAATTCCTTTTATGTTGGGGCATAAAGACAGAAATTCTCTTTATTTTGGGGCAGAACTCAGAAATTCCACTTATTTTGGGGCAAAATTGCAGAAATTTCACTTATTTTGGGGCAAAATTGCAGAAATTTCACTTATTTAAGAGAAAATAGGCAGAAATTTCCCTTATTTTGGGGCAAAAATGCAGAAATTCTAATATTTTTTGGCAAACATGCAGAAATTCCCCTTATTTTGAGGTAAAAAGGCTGATATTCCCCTTATTTGTGGGCAAATGCAGAAATTTCCCTTATTTTCGGGCAAAATTGCAGAAATTTCACTTATCTCAGGGTAATAAGTCAAAAATTTTCCTTACTTAGGGGCAAAAAACAGAGAAATTTGATTTGTTTGGGGGAAAATAACAGAAATTCCACTTATTTAGAGGCAAAAAAGCAGAAATTCCTTTTATTTTGGAGCAAAAATGAAGAAATTTCCCTTTTTTATGGCAAAAAGGTATGCATTCTTCTCATTTTCGGGCAAAAATGCAGAAATTCCCTGTATTTTGGAGCAAAATTGCAGAAATTCCCCTAATTGTGGGGCAAAAAGGCAGAAATTCCCTATATGTTGGGGCAGAAAGACAGAAATTCTCCTTATTTTAAGTTAAAACTCATAAATTCCACTTACTTTGGGGCAAAATTCCAGAAATTTCCCTTATTTTGGGGCAAAATTGCAGAAATTTCACATATTTTGGGGCAAAATTGCAGAAATTTCACTTATTTCAGAAAAAAAGGAGAAATTTTCTTATTTTGGGGCAAAAAGGCAGAAATTTCTTTTATTTTGGTACAAAATTGCAGAAATTTAATTTATTTTGGGGCAAAAAGGCAGAAATTTCCCATATTTTGGGGCAAAAATGCAGAAATTCCCCTGATTTTGAGTTAAAAAGGCTGAAATTCCCCTTATTTGAAGGCAAAAAGGCAGAAATTTCCCTTATTTTGTGGCAAAATTACAGAAATTTCATTTATTTCAGGGTAATAAGTCAGAAATTTTCCTTATTTTGGGGCAAAAAAAAATTCCCTTTGTTTTTTGGGAAAAAGACAGAAATTCCACTTATTTAGAGGAAAAAAGCAGAAATTCCCCTTATTTTGGAGCAAAAATGAAGAAATTTCCATTTTTTATTGCAAAAAGGTATGCATTCTTCTTATTTTCGGGCAAAAAGGCAGAAATTCCCTGTATTTTGGATGAAAATTGCAGAAATTCCCAAATATGTGGGGCAAAAAGGCAGAAATTCTCTATATGTTGGGGCAGAAAGACAGAAATTCTTCTTCTTTTGGGGTAAAACTCATAAATTCCACTTACTTTTGGGCAAAATTCCAGAAATTTCCCTTATTTTGGGACAAAATTGCAGAAATTTCACTTATTTTGGGGCAAAATTGCAGAAATTTCACTTGTTTCAAAAAAAGGAGAAATTTTCTTATTTTGGGGCAAAAAGGCAGAAATTCCTAATATTTTGTGGCTAAAATGCAGAAATTCCTAATATTTTGTTGCAAAAATGCAGAAATTTCCCTTATTTTGAGGTAAAAATGCTGAAATTTCCCTTATTTTGGGGGCAAAAAGGCAGAAATCTCCCTTATTCTGGAGAAAAATGGAAGAAATTTCACTTATTTGAGGGTAATAAGTCAGAAATTTTTCTTATTTTGGGGCAAAAAGACAGAAATTCCCTTTGTTTGGGGGGAAAAATACAGAAATTCCACTTATTTAGTGGCAAAAAAGCAGAAATTCCCCTTATTTTTAGCAAAAATGAAGAAATTTTTTTTTATGGCAAAAAGCTATGCATTCTTCTTATTTTCAGGCAAAAAGGCAGAAATTCCCCGTATTTTGGAGCAAAATTGCAGAAATTCCCCTAATTTTGGGGCAAAAAGGCAGAAATTCCCTATATATTGGGGCATAAAGACAGAAATTCTTTTTATTTTGGGGCAGAACTCAGAAATTCCACTTATTTTGGGGCAAAATTCCAGAAATTTCCCATATTTGGGGGCAAAATTGCAGAAATTTCACTTATTTTGGGGCAAAAAGGCACAAATTCCAATATTTTTTGGCAAAAATGCACAAATTCATCTTATTTTGAGGTAAAAAGGCTGAAAGTCCCCTTATTTGTGGGCAAATGCAGAAATTTCCCTTATTTTCGGGCAAAATTGCAGAAATTTCACTTATTTCAGGGTAATAAGTCAGAAATTTTCCTTATTTTGGGGGAAAAAAGAGAGATATTCGCTTTGTTTTGGGGGAAAAACACAGAAATTCCACTTATTTAGAGGCAAAAAAGCAGTAATTCCTTTTATTTTGGAGCAAAAATGAAGAAATTTCCCTTTTTTATGGCAAAAAGTTATGCATTCTTCTTATTTTCGGGCAAAAAGGCGGAAATTCCCCGTATTTTGGAGCAAAATTGCAGAAATTCCCCAAATTGTGGGGCAAAAAGGCAGAAATTCCCTATATGTTGGGGCAGAAAGACAGAAATTCTCCTTATTTTGTGGTAAAACTCATAAATTCCACTTACTTTGGGGCAAAATTCCAGAAATTTCCCTTATTTTGGGGCAAAATTGCAGAAATTTCACTTATTTGGGGCAAAATTGCAGATATTTCACTTATTTCAGAAAAAAAGGAGAAATTTTCTTATTTTGGGGCAAAAAGGCAAAATTTTCTTTTATTTTGGTACAAAATTGCAGAAATTTTTCTTATTTTGGGGCAAAAAGGCAGAAATTTCCCATATTTTGGGGCAAAAATGCAGAAATTCCCCTGATTTTGAGGTAAAAAGGCTGAAATTCCTTTTATTTGGGGGCAAAAAGGCAGAAATTTCCCTTATTTTGTGGCAAAATTGCAGAAATTTCACTTATTTCAGGGTAATAAGTAACAAATTTTCCTTATTTTGGGGCAAAAAAGACAGAAATTCCTTTTGTTTTTTGGGAAAAAGACAGAAATTCCACTTATTTAGAGGCAAAAAAAGCAGAAATTCCCCTTATTTTGAAGCAAAAATGAAGAAATTTCCCTTTTTTATGGCAAAAAGGTATGCATTCTTCTTATTTTCGGGCAAAAAGGCAGAAATTCCCCGTATTTTTGAGCAAAATTGAAGAAAGTTTCCTAATTGTGGGGCAAAAAGGCAGAAATTCCCTATATGTTGGGGCAGAAAGACAGAAATTCTTTTTCTTTTGGGGTAAAACTCATAAATTCCACTTACTTTTGGGTAAAATTCCAGAAATTTCCTTTATCTTGGGGCAAAATTGCAGAAATTTCACTTATTTTGGGGCAAAATTGCAGAAATTTCACTTATTTCAAAAAAAAAGGAGAAATTTTCTTATTTTGGGGCAAAAAGGCAGAAATTCCTAATATTTTGTTGCAAAAATGCAGAAATTTTTCTTATTTTGAGTTAAAAATGCTGAAATTCCCCTTATTTGGGGGCAAAAAGGCAGAAATTTACCTTATTTTGGGGAAAAAATACAGAAATTTCCCTTATTCTGAGGTAAAAAGGCTGATATTTTTTTTATTTGGGGGCAAAAAGGCAGAAATTTCCCTCATTTTGGGGCAAAATTGCAGAAATTTCACTTACTTCAGGGTAATAAGTCAGAAATTTTCTGTATTTTGGGGCAAAATAGACAGAAATTCCCTTTGTTTTGGGGGGAAAAAGACAGAAATTCCACTTATTTAGAGGCAAAAAAGCAGAAATTCCCCTTATTTTGGAGCAAAAATGAAGAAATTTCCATTTTTTATGGCAAAAAGGTATGCATTCTTCTTATTTTCGGGCAAAAAGGCAGAAATTTCCTGTATTTTGGAGCAAAATTGCAGAAATTCCCCTAATTGTGAAGCAAAATGCAGAAATTCCCTATATGTTAAGGCATAAAGACAGAAATTCTCCTTATTTTGGGGTAAAACTCAGAAATTCCACTTATTTTGGGGCAAAATTCCAGAAATTTCCCTTATTTTGGGGCAAAATTGCAGAAATTTCACTTATTTCAGAAAAAAAGGAGTAATTTTCTTATTTTGAGGCAAAAAGGCAGAAATTTCTTTTATTTTGTTACAAAGTTGCTAAATTTTTCTTATTTTGGGGCAAAAGGGCAGAAATTTCTCATATTTTGGGGCAAAAATGCAGAAATACCCCTTATTTTGATGTAAAAGGCTGAAATTCCCCTTATTTGGGGGAAAAAAGGAAAAAATTTCGCTTATTTTGGGGCAAAATTGCTGAAATTTCACTTATTTCATGGTAATAAGTCAGAAATTTTCCTTATTTTGGGGCAAAAATACAGAAATTCCCTTTGTTTGGGAAAAAAACAGAAATTCCACTTATTTAGAGGCTTAAAAGTAGAAATTCCCCTTATTTTGGAGCAAAAATGAAGAAATTTCTTTTTTTTATGGCAAAAAGGTATGCATTCTTCTTATTTTCGGGCAAAAAGGCAGAAATTCCTCGTATTTTGGAGCTAAATTGCAGAATTTCGCCTAATTTTGAGGCAAAAAGTCAGAAATTCCCTATATGTTGGGGCATAAAGACAGAAATTCTCCTTATTTTGGGGCAGAACTCAGAAATTCCACTTATTTTGGGGCAAAATTCCAGAAATTACCCTTATTTTGGGGCAAAATTGCAGAAATTTCACTTATTTTGGGGCAAAATTGCAGAAATTTCACTTATTTCAGGGAAAATAGGCAGAAATTTTTCTTATTTTGGGGAAAAAAGGCAGAAATTCCTAATATTTTGTAGCAAAAATGCAGAAATTTCCCTTATTTTGAGGTAAAAAGAATGAAATTCCCCTTATTTGGGTGAAAAAAGGCAGAAATTTCCCTTTTTTTGGTGCAAAATTGCAGAAATTTCACTTATTTCAGAGTAATAAGTCAGAAATTTTCCTTATTTTGGGGCAAAAAAGACAGAAATTCTCTTTGTTTTGGGGGAAAAAAACAGAAATTCCACTTATTTAGAGGCAAAAAAGCAGAAATTCCTTTTATTTTGGAGCAAAAATGAAGAAATTTCCCTTTTTTATGGCAAAAAGTTATGCATTCTTCTTATTTTCGGGCAAAAAGGCAGAAATTTCCCTTATTTTGTGGCAAAATTGCAGAAATTTCACTTATTTCAGGGTAATAAGTAACAAATTTTCCTTATTTTGGGGCAAAAAAGACAGAAATTCCTTTTGTTTTTTGGGAAAAAGACAGAAATTCCACTTATTTAGAGGCAAAAAAAGCAGAAATTCCCCTTATTTTGAAGCAAAAATGAAGAAATTTCCCTTTTTTATGGCAAAAAGGTATGCATTCTTCTTATTTTCGGGCAAAAAGGCAGAAATTCCCCGTATTTTTGAGCAAAATTGAAGAAAGTTTCCTAATTGTGGGGCAAAAAGGCAGAAATTCCCTATATGTTGGGGCAGAAAGACAGAAATTCTTTTTCTTTTGGGGTAAAACTCATAAATTCCACTTACTTTTGGGTAAAATTCCAGAAATTTCCTTTATCTTGGGGCAAAATTGCAGAAATTTCACTTATTTTGGGGCAAAATTGCAGAAATTTCACTTATTTCAAAAAAAAAGGAGAAATTTTCTTATTTTGGGGCAAAAAGGCAGAAATTCCTAATATTTTGTTGCAAAAATGCAGAAATTTTTCTTATTTTGAGTTAAAAATGCTGAAATTCCCCTTATTTGGGGGCAAAAAGGCAGAAATTTACCTTATTTTGGGGAAAAAATACAGAAATTTCCCTTATTCTGAGGTAAAAAGGCTGATATTTTTTTTATTTGGGGGCAAAAAGGCAGAAATTTCCCTCATTTTGGGGCAAAATTGCAGAAATTTCACTTACTTCAGGGTAATAAGTCAGAAATTTTCTGTATTTTGGGGCAAAATAGACAGAAATTCCCTTTGTTTTGGGGGGAAAAAGACAGAAATTCCACTTATTTAGAGGCAAAAAAGCAGAAATTCCCCTTATTTTGGAGCAAAAATGAAGAAATTTCCATTTTTTATGGCAAAAAGGTATGCATTCTTCTTATTTTCGGGCAAAAAGGCAGAAATTTCCTGTATTTTGGAGCAAAATTGCAGAAATTCCCCTAATTGTGAAGCAAAATGCAGAAATTCCCTATATGTTAAGGCATAAAGACAGAAATTCTCCTTATTTTGGGGTAAAACTCAGAAATTCCACTTATTTTGGGGCAAAATTCCAGAAATTTCCCTTATTTTGGGGCAAAATTGCAGAAATTTCACTTATTTCAGAAAAAAAGGAGTAATTTTCTTATTTTGAGGCAAAAAGGCAGAAATTTCTTTTATTTTGTTACAAAGTTGCTAAATTTTTCTTATTTTGGGGCAAAAGGGCAGAAATTTCTCATATTTTGGGGCAAAAATGCAGAAATACCCCTTATTTTGATGTAAAAGGCTGAAATTCCCCTTATTTGGGGGAAAAAAGGAAAAAATTTCGCTTATTTTGGGGCAAAATTGCTGAAATTTCACTTATTTCACGGTAATAAGTCAGAAATTTTCCTTATTTTGGGGCAAAAATACAGAAATTCCCTTTGTTTGGGAAAAAAACAGAAATTCCACTTATTTAGAGGCTTAAAAGTAGAAATTCCCCTTATTTTGGAGCAAAAATGAAGAAATTTCTTTTTTTTATGGCAAAAAGGTATGCATTCTTCTTATTTTCGGGCAAAAAGGCAGAAATTCCTCGTATTTTGGAGCTAAATTGCAGAATTTCGCCTAATTTTGAGGCAAAAAGTCAGAAATTCCCTATATGTTGGGGCATAAAGACAGAAATTCTCCTTATTTTGGGACAGAACTCAGAAATTCCACTTATTTTGGGGCAAAATTCCAGAAATTACCCTTATTTTGGGGCAAAATTGCAGAAATTTCACTTATTTTGGGGCAAAATTGCAGAAATTTCACTTATTTCAGGGAAAATAGGCAGAAATTTTTCTTATTTTGGGGAAAAAAGGCAGAAATTCCTAATATTTTGTAGCAAAAATGCAGAAATTTCCCTTATTTTGAGGTAAAAAGAATGAAATTCCCCTTATTTGGGGAAAAAAAGGCAGAAATTTCCCTTTTTTTGGTGCAAAATTGCAGAAATTTCACTTATTTCAGAGTAATAAGTCAGAAATTTTCCTTATTTTGGGGCAAAAAAGACAGAAATTCTCTTTGTTTTGGGGGAAAAAAACAGAAATTCCACTTATTTAGAGGCAAAAAAGCAGAAATTCCTTTTATTTTGGAGCAAAAATGAAGAAATTTCCCCTTTTTATGGCAAAAAGTTATGCATTCTTCTTATTTTCGGGCAAAAAGGCAGAAATTTCCCGTATTTTGGAGCAAAATTACAGAAATTCCTTTAATTGTGAAGCAAAATGAAGAAATTCCCTATATGTTAAGGCATAAAAACAGAAATTCTCCTTATTTTGGGGTAAAACTCAGAAATTCCAATTATTTTGGGGCAAAATTCCAGAAATTTTTCTTATTTTGGGGCAAAATTGCAGAAATTTCACTTATTTCAGAAAAAAAGAAGAAATTTTTTTATTTTGGGGCAAAAAGGCAAAAATTTCTTTTATTTTGTTACAAAGTTGCAGAAATTTTTCTTATTTTGGGGCAAAAGGGCAGTAATTTCCCATATTTTGGGGCAAAAATGCAGATATTCCCCTTATTTTGAGGTAAAAAGACTGAAATTCTCCTTATTTGGGGGCCAAAAGGAAAAAATTTCTCTTATTTTGGGGCTAAATTGCTGAAATTTCACTTATTTCACGGTAATAAGTTAGAAATTTTCCTTATTTTGGGGCAAAAATACAGCAATTCCATTTGTTTGGGAAAAAAACAGAAATTCCACTTATTTAGAGGCTTAAAAGTAGAAATTCCCCTTATTTTGGAGCAAAAATGAAGAAATTTCTTTTTTTTATGGCAAAAAGGTATGCATTCTTCTTATTTTCGGGCAAAAAGGCAGAAATTCCTCTTATTTGGTGCTAAATTGCAGAATTTCGCCTAATTTTGAGGCAAAAAGGCAGAAATTCCCTATATGTTGGGGCATAAAGACAGAAATTCTCCTTATTTTGGGGCAGAACTCAGAAATTCCACTTATTTTGGGGCAAAATTCCAGAATTTTCCCTTATTTTGGGGCAAAATTGCAGAAATTCCACTTATTTTGGGGCAAAATTCCAGAAATTTTTCTTATTTTGGGGCAAAATTGCAGAAATTTCACTTATTTCAGAAAAAAAGAAGAAATTTTTTTATTTTGGGGCAAAAAGGCAGAAATTTTTGTTATTTTGTTACAAAGTTGCAGAAATTTTTCTTATTTTGGGGCAAAAGGGCAGTAATTTCCCATATTTTGGGGCAAAAATGCAGATATTCCCCTTATTTTGAGGTAAAAAGGCTGAAATTCTCCTTATTTGGGGGCAAAAAGGAAAAAATTTCTCTTATTTTGGGGCTAAATTGCTGAAATTTCACTTATTTCACGGTAATAAGTCAGAAATTTTCCTTATTTTGGGGCAAAAATACAGCAATTCCCTTTGTTTGGGAAAAAAACAGAAATTCCACTTATTTAGAGGCTTAAAAGTAGAAATTCCCCTTATTTTGGAGCAAAAATGAAGAAATTTCTTTTTTTTATGGCAAAAAGGTATGCATTCTTCTTATTTTCGCGCAAAAAGGCAGAAATACCCCGTATTTTGGACCAAATTGCAGAAAATCCCCTAATTGTGGGGCAAAAAGGCAGATATTCCCTATATATTGGGGGAAAAGACAGAAATTCTCCTTATTTTGGGGCAAAATTCAGAAATTCCACTTATTTTGAGGCATAAATCCAGAAATTTCCCTTATTTTAGGGCAAAATTGCAGAAATTTCACTTATTTTGTGGCAAAATTGCAGAAATTTCACTTATTTCAGAAAAAAGGGAGAAATTTTCTTATTTTGAAGCAAAAAGGCAGAAATTTCTTTTATATTGGTACAAAATGGCAAAATTTTTTTTTATTTTGGGGCAAAAAGGCAGAAATTTCCCATATTTTGGGGCAAAAATGCAGAAATTCCCCTTATTTTTAGGTAAAAAGGCTGAAATTCCCCTAATGTGGAGGCAAAAAAGAAAAATT
This sequence comes from Micromys minutus, assembly GCF_963924665.1. Taxonomy (NCBI): domain Eukaryota; kingdom Metazoa; phylum Chordata; class Mammalia; order Rodentia; family Muridae; genus Micromys; species Micromys minutus. The sequence goes on from NW_027667571.1 coordinate 58,438, forward strand.
TCCCTTATTTTGGTGCAAAATTGCAGAAATTTCACTTATTTCAGGGAAAAAGGGCAGAAATTTTCCTTATTTTTGGGCAAAAACGCAGAAATTCTAAATATTTTGTGGCAAAAATGTACAAATACCCTTATTTTGAGGTAAAAAGGCTGAAATTTCCTTTATTTGGGGGCAAAAAGGCAGAAATTTTCCTTATTTTGGAGAAAAATGGAAGAAATTTCACTTATTCCAGGGTAATAAGTCAGAAATTTTTTGTATTTTGGGGCAAAAAGACAGAAATTCCCTTTGTTTTGGGGGAAAGAGACAGAAATTCCACTTATTTAGAGGCAAAAAAGCAGAAGTTCCCCTTATTTTGGAGCAAAAATGAAGAAATTTTCCTTTTTTATGGCAAAAAGGTATGCATTCTTCTTATTTTCGGGCAAAAAAGCAGAAAATCCACGTATTTTGGAGCAAAATTGCAGATATTCCCCTAATTGTGGGGCAAAAAGGCAAAAAATCCTTATATGTTGGGGCATAAAGACAGAAATTCTCTTTATTTTGGGGCAAAACTCATAAATTCCACTTTCTTTGGGGCAAAATTCCAGAAATTTCCCTTATTTTGGGGCAAAATTGCAGAAATTTCACTTATTTTGGGGCAAAATTGCAGATATTTCACTTATTTCAGAAAAAAAGGATAAATTTTCTTATTTTGGGGCAAAAAGGCAGAAATTTCTTTTATTTTGGTACATATTGCAGAAATTTTTTTTTATTTTTGGGCAAAAAAGCAGAAATTTCCCATATTTTGGGGCAAAAAGGCAGAAATTCCTAATATTTTGTGGCAAAAATGCAGAAATTCCTAATATTTTGTTGCAAAAATGCAGAAATTTCCCTTATTTTGAGGTAAAAATGCTGAAATTCCCCTTATTTGGGGGCAAAAAGGCAGAAATTTCCCTTATTTTGGAGAAAAATGGAAGAAATTTCACTTATTTCATGGTAATAAGTCAGAATTTTTTTTTTATTTTGGGGCAAAAAGACAGAAATTCCCTTTGTTTGGGGGGAAAATACAGAAATTCCACTTATTTAGAGGCAAAAAAGCAGAAATTCCCCTTATTTTGGAGTAAAAATGAAGAAATTTTCCTTTTTTATGGCAAAAAGTTATGCATTCTTCTTATTTTCAGGCAATAAGGCAGAAATACCCCGTATTTTGGAGCAAAATTGCAGAAATTCCCCTAATTTTGGGGCAAAAAAGCAGAAATTCCCTATATGTGGGCATAAAGCCAGAAATTCTCTTTATTTTGGAGCAGAACTCAGAAATTCCACTTATTTTGGGGCAAAATTCCATAAATTTCCCATATATTGGGGCAAAATTGCAGAAATTTCACTTATTTTGTAGCAAAAAGGCAGAAATTCCAATATTTTTTGGCAAAAATGCAGAAATTCCCCTTATTTTGAGGTAAAAAGGCTGAAATTCCCCTTATTTGTGGGCAAATGCAGAAATTTCCCTTATTTTGGGGCAAAATTGCAGAAATTTCACTTATTTCAGGGTAATAAGTCAGAAATTTTCCTTATTTTGGGGCAAAAAAGAGAGATATTCGCTTTGTTTTGGGGGAAAAGACAGAAATTCCACTTATTTAGAGGCAAAAAAGCAGAAATTCCTTTTATTTTGGAGCAAAAATGAAGAAATTTCCCTTTTTTATGGCAAAAAGTTATGCATTCTTCTTATTTTCGGGCAAAAAGGCAGAAATTCCCCGTATTTTGGAGCAAAATTGCAGAAATTCCCATAATTGTGGGGCAAAAAGGCAGAAATTCCCTATATGTTAAGGCATAAAGACAGAAATTCTCCTTATTTTGGGGTAAAACTCAGAAATTCCACTTATTTTGGGGCAAAATTCCAGAAATTTCACTTATTTTGGGGCAAAATTGCAGAAATTTCACTTATTTTGGGGCAAAATTGCAGAAATTTCACTTATTTCAGAAAAAAGGGAGAAATTTTCTTATTTTGAAGCAAAAAGGCAGAAATATCTTTTATTTTGTTACAAAATGGCAGAAATTTTTTTTATTTTGGGGCAAAAAGGCCGAAATTTCCCATATTTTGGGGCAAAAATGCAGAAATTTTCCTTATTTTTAGGTAAAAAGGCTGAAATTCCCATTATTTGGGGGCAAAAAGAAGAAATTTCCCTTATTTTGGGGCAAAATTGCAGAAATTTCACTTATTTCAGGGAAAAATGGCAGAAATTTTCCTTTTTTTTGGGCAAAAAGGCACAAATTCTAAATATTTTGTGGCAAAAATGTAGAAATTCCCCTTATTTTGAGGTAAAAAGGCTGAAATTTCCTTTATATGGGAGCAAAAAGGCAGAAATTTCCTTTATTTTGGAGAAAAATGGAAGAAATTTCACTTATTTCAGGGTAATAAGTCAGAAATTTTTTTAATCTTGGGGCAAAAAGACAGAAATTCCCTTTGTTTTGGGGGAAAAAAACAGAAATTCCACTTATTTAGAGGCAAAAAGGCAGAAATTCCTAATATTTTGTGGCAAAAATGCAGAAATTCCTAATATTTTGTTGCAAAAATGCAGAAATTTCCCTTATTTTGAGGTAAAAATGCTGAAATTCCCCTTTATTTGGGGGCAAAAAGGCAGAAATTTCCCTTATTTTGGGGAAAAATGGAAGAAATTTCACTTATTTCAGGGTAAAAAGTCAGAAATTTTTTTTATTTTGGGGCAAAAAGACAGAAATTCCCTTTGTTTGGGGGGAAAAATACAGAAATTCCACTTATTTAAAGGCAAAAAAGCAGAAATTCCCCTTATTTTGGAGCAAAAATGAATAAATTTTTCTTTTTTAAGGCAAAAAGGTATGCATTCTTCTTATTTTCAGGCAAAAAGGCAGAAATTCCCTGTATTTTGGAGCAAAATTGCAGAAATTCCCCTAATTTTGGGGCAAAAAGGCAGAAATTCCCTATATGTGGGCATAAAGAAAGAAATTCTCTTTATTTTGGGGCAGAACTAAATAATTACACTTATTGTGGGGCAAAATTCCAGAAATTTCCCATATTTTGGGGCAAAATTGCAGAAATTTCACTTATTTTGGGGCAAAAAGGCAGAAATTCCAATATTTTTTGGCAAAAATGCAGAAATTCACCTTATTTTGAGGTAAAAAGGCTGAAATTCCCCTTATTTGGGGGCAAATGCAGAAATTTCCCTTATTTTGGGGCAAAATTGCAGAAATTTCACTTATTTCAGGGTAATAAGTCAGAAATTTTCCTTATTTTGGGGCAAAAAAGAGAGAAATTCGCTTTGTTTTGGGGGAAAAAGACAGAAATTCCACTTATTTAGAGGCAAAAAAGCAGAAATTCCCCTTATTTTAGAGCAAAAATGAAGAAATTTCCTTTTTTTATGGCAAAATGTAAGCATTCTTCTTATTTTCGGGCAAAAAGGCAGAAATACCCCGTATTTTGGAGCAAAATTGCAGAAATTCCCCTAATTGTGGGTCAAAAAGGCAGATATTTCCTATATATTGGGGGAAAAGACAGAAATTCTCCTTATTTTGGGGCAAAACTCAGAAATTCCACTTATTTTGAGGCAAAATTCCAGAAATTTCCCTTATTTTGGGGCATAATTGCAGAAATTTCACATATTTTGGGGCAAAATTGCAGAAATTTCACTTATTTCAGAAAAAAGGGAGAAATTTTTTTATTTTGAAGCAAAAAGGCAGAAATTTCTTTTATTTTGGCACAAAATGGCAGAAATTTTTTTTTATTTTGGGGCAAAAAGGCAGAAATTTCCCATATTTTGGGGCAAAAATGCAGAAATTCTTCTTATTTTTAGGTAAAAAGGCTGAAATTAACCTTATTTGGGGGCAAAAAGGCAGAAATTCCTAATATTTTGTGGCAAAAATGTAGAAGTTTCCCTTATTTTGAGGTAAAAAGGCTGAAATTCCTTTTATTTTGAGGTAAAAAGGCTGAAATTCCCCTTATTTAAGGGCAAAAAGGCAGAAATTTTACTTATTTTGGAGCAAAATTGCAGAAATTTCACTTATTTCAGGGTAATAAGTCAGAAATTTTCCTTATTTTGGGGCAAAAAATACAGAAATTCCCTTTGTTTTGGGGGAAAAACACAGAAATTCCACTTATTTAGAGGCAAAAAAGCAGAAATTCCCCTTAATTTGGAGCAAAAATGAAGAAATTTCCCTTTTTTATGGCAAAAAGGTATGCATTCTTCTTATTTTCAGGCAAAAAAGCAGAAATTCCCCGTATTTTGGAGCTAAATTGCAGAAATTCCCCTAATTGTGGGGCAAAAAAGCAGAAATTCCCTATATGTTAAGGCAGAAAGACAGAAATTCTCCTTATTTTGGGGTAAAACTCATAAATTCCACTTACTTTGGGGCAAAATTCCAGAAATTTCCCTTATTTTGGGGCAAAATTGCAGAAATTTCACTTATTTTGGGGCAAAATTGCAGATATTTCACTTAATTCAGAAAAAAAGGAGAAATTTTTTTATTTTGGAGCAAAAAGGCAGAAATGTCTTTTATTTTGTTACAAAATGGCAGAAAATTTTCTTATTTTTGGGCAAAAAGGCAGAAATTTCCCATATTTTGGGGCAAAAATGCAAAAATTCCTTTTACTTTGAGGTAAAAATGCTGAAATTCTCCTTATATAAGGGCAAAAAGGCAGAAATTTCCCTTATTTTGGGGCAAAAAAGACAGAAATTCCTTTTGTTTTGGGGGAAAAAGTCAGAAATTCCACTTATTTAGAGGCAAAAAGCAGAAATTCCCCTTATTTTGGAGCAAAAATGAAGAAATTTCTCTTTTTTATGGCAAAATGTATGCATTCTTCTTATTTTCGGGCAAAAAGGCAGAAATTCCCCGTATTTTGGAGCAAAATTGAAGAAATTCCCCTAATTGTGGGGCAAAAAGGCAGAAATTCCCTTTATGTAGGGGCAGAAAGACAGAAATTCTCCTTATTTTGAGGTAAAACTCATAAATTCCACTTACTTTGGGGAAAAATTCCAGAAATTTCCTTTATTTTGGGGCAAAATTGCAGAAATTTCACTTATTTTGGGGCAAAATTGCAGAAATTTTACTTATTTCAAAAAAAAGGAGAAATTTTCTTATTTTGGGGCAAAAACGCAGAAATTCCTAATATTTTGTGGCAAAAATGCAGAAATTCCTAATATTTTGTGGCAAAAATGCAGAAATTTCCCTTATTTTGAGGTAAAAAGGCTGAAATTCCCCTTATTTGGGGGCAAAAATGCAGAAATTTTCCTTATTTCGGGCATTTGCAGAAATATCACTTATTTCAGGGTAATAAGTCAGAAATTTTCCTTATTTTGGGGCAAAAAAACCAGAAATTCCCTTTGTTTTGGGGGAAAAAGACAGAAATTCCACTTATTTAGAGGCAAAAAGTCAAAAGTTCCCCTTATTTTGGAGCGAAAATGAAGAAATTTCTTTTTTTTTATGGCATATAGGTAGGCATTCTTCTTATTTTCAGACAAAAAGGCAGAAATTCCCCATATTTTGGGAAAAAGGCAGAAATTCCCCTTATTTAGGGCAAAATTGCAGAAATTTCCCTAATTGTGGGGCAAAAAACAGAAATTCCCCTTATTTTGGGGCAAAGTTGCAGAAATTTCCCATATTATGGGGAAAAATTGCAGAAATTTCCCTTATTTTAGGGCAAAATTGCAGAAATTTCACTAATTGTGGGGCAAAAAGTCAGAAATTCTCTTTATTTTGGGGCATAACTCAGAACTTCCAATTATTTTGGGGCAAAATTCCAGAAATTTCTTTTATTTTGGGGCAAAATTGCAGAAATTTCACTTATTTTGGGGCAAAATTGCAGAAATTTTACTTATTTAAGGGAAAAAAGGCAGAAATTTTCCTTATTTTGGGGCAAAAGGGCAGAAATTCATAAAATTTTGTGCCAAAATTCAGAAATTCCTTATATTTTGAGGTAAAAAGGCTGAAATTCCCTTTATTTGGGGGCAAAAAAGCAGAAATTTCCCTTATTTTGGCGCAAAATTGCAGAAATTTCACTTATTTCAGGGTAATAAGTCAGAAATTTTCCTTATTTTGGGGCAAAAAATACAGAAATTCCCTTTGTTTTGGGAGAAAAAGGCAGAAATTCTACTTATTTAGAGGCAAATAAGCAGAAATTCCCCTTATTTTGGAGCAAAATTTCAGAAATTCCTCTAATTGTGGGGCAAAAAGGCAGAAATTCCCTATTTGTTGTTGCAAAATAACAGAAATTGTCCTTATTTGGGGGCAAAACTAGAAATTCGACTTATTTTGAGACAAAATTCCAGAAATTTCACTTAGTTTGGGGCAAAATTGTAGAAATTTCAATTATTTTGGGGCAAAATTGCAGAAATTTCACTTATTTCAGAAAAAAAAGTAGAAATTTTCTTATTTGGGGGCAAAAAGGCGAAAATTTGTATTATTTTGGTACATAATTGCAGAATTTTTTTTAATTTTGGGGTAAAAATACAGAAATTTGCCATATTTTGGGGTAAAAATGCAGAAATTCCCCTTATTTTGAGGTAAAAAGGCTGAAATTCCCCTTATTAGGGTCCAAAAAAAAAGAGAAATTTCATTTACTTTGTGGCAAAATTGCAGAAATTTCACTTATTTCAGGGAAAATAGGCAGAAATTTTTCTTATTTTGGGGCAAAAAGGCAGAAATTCCTAATATTTTGTGGCAAAAATGCAGAAATTCCCCTGATTTTGAGGTAAAAAGGCTGAAATTCCCCTTATTTGGGGGCAAAAATGCAGAAATTTCTTTTATTTTGGGGCAAAATTGCTGAAATTTCACTTATGTCACGGTAATAAGTCAGAAATTTTCCTTATTTTGGGGCAAAAACGACAGAAATTCCCTTTGTTTTGGGGAAAAAGACAGAAATTCCACTTATTTAGAGGCAAAAAAGCAGAAATTCCCCTTATTTTGGAGCAAAAATGAAGAAATTTCCCTTTTTATGGCAAAAAGGTATGCATTCTTCTTATTTTCGGGCAAAAATGCAGAAATTCCCCGTATTTTGGAGCAAAATTGCAGAAATTTTCCTAATTGTGAAGCAAAAAGGCAGAAATTCCCTATATGTTGGGGCATAAAGACAGAAATTCTCTTTATTTTGGGGCAAAACTCAGAAATTCCACTTATTTTTGGGCAAAATTCCAAAAATTTCCCTTATTTTGAGGCAAAATTGCAGAAATTTCACTTATTTTGGGGCAAAATTGCAGAAATTTCACTTATTTCAGGGAAAATAGGCAGAAATTTTTCTTATTTTGGGGCAAAAGGGCAGAAATTTTTAATATTTTGTGGCAAAAATGCAGAAATTTCCCTTATTTTCAGGTAAAAAGGCTGAAATTCCCATTATTTGGGAGCAAAAAGACAGAAATTTCCCTTATTTCGGGCAATTTGCAGAAATATCACTTATTTCAGGGTAATAAGTCAGAAATTTTCCTTATTTTGGGGCAAAAAAGAGAGAAATTCGCTTTGTTTTGGGGGAAAAAAACAGAAATTCCACTTATTTAGAGGCAAAAAAGCAGATATTCCCCTTATTTTGGAGCAAAAATGAAGAAATTTTCCTTTTTTATGGCAAAAAGGTATGCATTCTTCTTATTTTCGTGCAAAAAGGCAGAAATTCCACGTATTTTGGAGCAAAATTGCAGAAATTCCCCTAATTGTGGGGCAAAAAGGCAAAAATTCCTTATATGTTGGGGCATAAAGACAGAAATTCTCTTTATTTTGGGGCAGAACTCAGAAATTCCACTTATTTTGGGGCAAAATTCCAGAAGTTTCCCATATTTTGCGGTAAAATTGCAGAAATTTCACTTATTTAGGGGCAAAATTGCAGAAATTTCACTTATTTCAGAGAAAATAGGCAGAAATTTCCCTTATTTTGGGGCAAAAAGGCAGAAATTCCAATATTTTTTGGCAAAAATGCAGAAATTCCCCTTATTTTGAAGTAAAAAGGCTGAAATTCCCCTTATTTGTGGGCAAATGCAGAAATTTCCCATATTTTGGGGCAAAATTGCAGAAATTTCACTTATTTCAGAGTAATAAGTCAGAAATTTTCCTTATTTTGGGGCAAAAAAGAGAGAAATTCGCTTTGTTTTGGGGGAAAAAGACAGAAATTCCACTTATTTAGAGGCAAAAAAGCAGAAATTCCCCTTATTTTAGAGCAAAAATGAAGAAATTTCCTTTTTTTATGGCAAAATGTAAGCATTCTTCTTATTTTCGGGCAAAAAGGCAGAAATACCCCGTATTTTGGAGCAAAATTGCAGAAATTCCCCTAATTGTGGGTCAAAAAGGCAGATATTTCCTATATATTGGGGGAAAAGACAGAAATTCTCCTTATTTTGGGGCAAAACTCAGAAATTCCACTTATTTTGAGGCAAAATTCCAGAAATTTCCCTTATTTTGGGGCATAATTGCAGAAATTTCACTTATTTTGGGGCAAAATTGCAGAAATTTCACTTATTTCAGAAAAAAGGGAGAAATTTTTTTATTTTGAAGCAAAAAGGCAGAAATTTCTTTTATTTTGGCACAAAATGGCAGAAATTTTTTTTTATTTTGGGGCAAAAAGGCAGAAATTTCCCATATTTTGGGGCAAAAATGCAGAAATTCTTCTTATTTTTAGGTAAAAAGACTGAAATTAACCTTATTTGGGGGCAAAAAGGCAGAAATTCCTAATATTTTGTGGCAAAAATGTAGAAGTTTCCTTTATTTTGAGGTAAAAAGGCTGAAATTCCTTTTATTTTGAGGTAAAAAGGCTGAAATTCCCCTTATTTAAGGGCAAAAAGGCAGAAATTTTACTTATTTTGGGGCAAAATTTCAGAAATTTCACTTATTTCAGGGTAATAAGTCAGAAATTTTCCTTATTTTGGGGCAAAAAATACAGAAATTCCCTTTGTTTTTGGGGAAAAACACAGAAATTCCACTTATTTAGAGGCAAAAAAGCAGAAATTCCCCTTAATTTGGAGCAAAAATGAAGAAATTTCCCTTTTTTATGGCAAAAAGGTATGCATTCTTCTTATTTTCAGGCAAAAAAGCAGAAATTCCCCGTATTTTGGAGCTAAATTGCAGAAATTCCCCTAATTGTGGGGCAAAAAAGCAGAAATTCCCATATGTTAAGGCAGAAAGACAGAAATTCTCCTTATTTTGGGGTAAAACTCATAAATTCCACTTACTTTGGGGCAAAATTCCAGAAATTTCCCTTATTTTGGGGCAAAATTGCAGAAATTTCACTTATTTTGGGGCAAAATTGCAGAAATTTTACTTATTTAAGGGAAAAAAGGCAGAAATTTTCCTTATTTTGGGGCAAAAAGGCAGAAATTCATAAAATTCTGTGCCAAAATTCAGAAATTCCTTATATTTTGAGGTAAAAAGGCTGAAATTCCCTTTATTTGGGGGCAAAAAAGCAGAAATTTCCCTTATTTTGGGGCAAAATTGCAGAAATTTCACTTATTTCAGGGTAATAAGTCAGAAATTTTCCTTATTTTGGGGCAAAAAATACAGAAATTCCCTTTGTTTTGGGAGAAAAAGGCAGAAATTCTACTTATTTAGAGGCAAATAAGCAGAAATTCCCCTTATTTTGGAGCAAAATTTCAGAAATTCCTCTAATTGTGGGGCAAAAAGGCAGAAATTCCCTATTTGTTGTTGCAAAATAACAGAAATTGTCCTTATTTGGGGGCAAAACTAGAAATTCCACTTATTTTGAGACAAAATTCCAGAAATTTCACTTAGTTTGTGGCAAAATTGCAGAAATTTCAATTATTTTGGGGCAAAATTGCAGAAATTTCACTTATTTCAGAAAAAAAGTAGAAATTTTCTTATTTGGGGGCAAAAAGGCGAAAATTTGTATTATTTTGGTACAAAATTGCAGAAATTTTTTTAATTTTGGGGTAAAAATACAAAAATTTGCCATATTTTGGGGTAAAAATGCAGAAATTCCCCTTATTTTGAGGTAAAAAGGCTGAAATTCCCCTTATTAGGGTCCAAAAAAAAGAGAAATTTCATTTACTTTGTGGCAAAATTGCAGAAATTTCACTTATTTCAGGGAAAATAGGCAGAAATTTTTCTTATTTTGGGGCTAAAAGGCAGAAATTACTAATATTTGGGGGCAAAAATGCAGAAATTCCCCTGATTTTGAGGTAAAAAGGCTGAAATTCCCCTTATTTGGGGGCAAAAATGCAGAAATTTCTTTTATTTTGGGGCAAAATTGCTGAAATTTCACTTATGTCACGGTAATAAGTCAGAAATTTTCCTTATTTTGGGGCAAAAACGACAGAAATTCCCTTTGTTTTTGGGGGGAAAGACAGAAATTCCACTTATTTAGAGGCAAAAAAGCAGAAATTCCCCTTATTTTGGAGCAAAAATGAAGAAATTTCCCTTTTTATGGCAAAAAGGTGTGCATTCTTCTTATTTTCGGGCAAAAATGCAGAAATTCCCCGTATTTTGGAGCAAAATTGCAGAAATTTTCCTAATTGTGAAGCAAAAAGGCAGAAATTCCTTATATGTTGGGGCATAAAGACAGAAATTCTCTTTATTTTGGGGCAAAACTCAGAAATTCCACTTATTTTTGGGCAAAATTCCAAAAATTTCCCTTATTTTGGGGCAAAATTGCAGAAATTTCACTTATTTTGGGGCAAAATTGCAGAAATTTCACTTATTTCAGGGAAAATAGGCAGAAATTTTTCTTATTTTGGGGCAAAAGGGCAGAAATTTTTAATATTTTGTGGCAAAAATGCAGAAATTTCCCTTATTTTGAGGTAAAAAGGCTGAAATTCCCATTATTTGGGAGCAAAAAGACAGAAATTTCCCTTATTTCGGGCAATTTGCAGAAATATCACTTATTTCAGGGTAATAAGTCAGAAATTTTCCTTATTTTGGGGCAAAAAAGAGAGAAATTCGCTTTGTTTTGGGGGAAAAAAACAGAAATTCCACTTATTTAGAGGCAAAAAAGCAGATATTCCCCTTATTTTGGAGCAAAAATGAAGAAATTTTCCTTTTTTATGGCAAAAAGGTATGCATTCTTCTTATTTTCGTGCAAAAAGGCAGAAATTCCACGTATTTTGGAGCAAAATTGCAGAAATTCCCCTAATTGTGGGGCAAAAAGGCAAAAATTCCTTATATGTTGGGGCATAAAGACAGAAATTCTCTTTATTTTGGGGCAGAACTCAGAAATTCCACTTATTTTGGGGCAAAATTCCAGAAGTTTCCCATATTTTGCGGTAAAATTGCAGAAATTTCACTTATTTAGGGGCAAAATTGCAGAAATTTCACTTATTTCAGAGAAAATAGGCAGAAATTTCCCTTATTTTGGGGCAAAAAGGCAGAAATTCCAATATTTTTTGGCAAAAATGCAGAAATTCCCCTTATTTTGAAGTAAAAAGGCTGAAATTCCCCTTATTTGTGGGCAAATGCAGAAATTTCCCATATTTTGGGGCAAAATTGCAGAAATTTCACTTATTTCAGAGTAATAAGTCAGAAATTTTCCTTATTTTGGGGCAAAAAAGAGAGAAATTCGCTTTGTTTTGGGGGAAAAAGACAGAAATTCCACTTATTTAGAGGCAAAAAAGCAGAAATTCCCCTTATTTTAGAGCAAAAATGAAGAAATTTCCTTTTTTTATGGCAAAATGTAAGCATTCTTCTTATTTTCGGGCAAAAAGGCAGAAATACCCCGTATTTTGGAGCAAAATTGCAGAAATTCCCCTAATTGTGGGTCAAAAAGGCAGATATTTCCTATATATTGGGGGAAAAGACAGAAATTCTCCTTATTTTGGGGCAAAACTCAGAAATTTCACTTATTTTGAGGCAAAATTCCAGAAATTTCCCTTATTTTGGGGCATAATTGCAGAAATTTCACTTATTTTGGGGCAAAATTGCAGAAATTTCACTTATTTCAGAAAAAAGGGAGAAATTTTTTTATTTTGAAGCAAAAAGGCAGAAATTTCTTTTATTTTGGCACAAAATGGCAGAAATTTTTTTTTATTTTGGGGCAAAAAGGCAGAAATTTCCCATATTTTGGGGCAAAAATGCAGAAATTCTTCTTATTTTTAGGTAAAAAGACTGAAATTAACCTTATTTGGGGGCAAAAAGGCAGAAATTCCTAATATTTTGTGGCAAAAATGTAGAAGTTTCCTTTATTTTGAGGTAAAAAGGCTGAAATTCCTTTTATTTTGAGGTAAAAAGGCTGAAATTCCCCTTATTTAAGGGCAAAAAGGCAGAAATTTTACTTATTTTGGGGCAAAATTGCAGAAATTTCACTTATTTCAGGGTAATAAGTCAGAAATTTTCCTTATTTTGGGGCAAAAAATACAGAAATTCCCTTTGTTTTTGGGGAAAAACACAGAAATTCCACTTATTTAGAGGCAAAAAAGCAGAAATTCCCCTTAATTTGGAGCAAAAATGAAGAAATTTCCCTTTTTTATGGCAAAAAGGTATGCATTCTTCTTATTTTCAGGCAAAAAAGCAGAAATTCCCCGTATTTTGGAGCTAAATTGCAGAAATTCCCCTAATTGTGGGGCAAAAAAGCAGAAATTCCCATATGTTAAGGCAGAAAGACAGAAATTCTCCTTATTTTGGGGTAAAACTCATAAATTCCACTTACTTTGGGGCAAAATTCCAGAAATTTCCCTTATTTTGGGGCAAAATTGCAGAAATTTCACTTATTTTGGGGCAAAATTGCAGAAATTTTACTTATTTAAGGGAAAAAAGGCAGAAATTTTCCTTATTTTGGGGCAAAAAGGCAGAAATTCATAAAATTCTGTGCCAAAATTCAGAAATTCCTTATATTTTGAGGTAAAAAGGCTGAAATTCCCTTTATTTGGGGGCAAAAAAGCAGAAATTTCCCTTATTTTGGGGCAAAATTGCAGAAATTTCACTTATTTCAGGGTAATAAGTCAGAAATTTTCCTTATTTTGGGGCAAAAAATACAGAAATTCCCTTTGTTTTGGGAGAAAAAGGCAGAAATTCTACTTATTTAGAGGCAAATAAGCAGAAATTCCCCTTATTTTGGAGCAAAATTTCAGAAATTCCTCTAATTGTGGGGCAAAAAGGCAGAAATTCCCTATTTGTTGTTGCAAAATAACAGAAATTGTCCTTATTTGGGGGCAAAACTAGAAATTCCACTTATTTTGAGACAAAATTCCAGAAATTTCACTTAGTTTGTGGCAAAATTGCAGAAATTTCAATTATTTTGGGGCAAAATTGCAGAAATTTCACTTATTTCAGAAAAAAAGTAGAAATTTTCTTATTTGGGGGCAAAAAGGCGAAAATTTGTATTATTTTGGTACAAAATTGCAGAAATTTTTTTAATTTTGGGGTAAAAATACAAAAATTTGCCATATTTTGGGGTAAAAATGCAGAAATTCCCCTTATTTTGAGGTAAAAAGGCTGAAATTCCCCTTATTAGGGTCCAAAAAAAAGAGAAATTTCATTTACTTTGTGGCAAAATTGCAGAAATTTCACTTATTTCAGGGAAAATAGGCAGAAATTTTTCTTATTTTGGGGCTAAAAGGCAGAAATTACTAATATTTGGTGGCAAAAATGCAGAAATTCCCCTGATTTTGAGGTAAAAAGGCTGAAATTCCCCTTATTTGGGGGCAAAAATGCAGAAATTTCTTTTATTTTGGGGCAAAATTGCTGAAATTTCACTTATGTCACGGTAATAAGTCAGAAATTTTCCTTATTTTGGGGCAAAAACGACAGAAATTCCCTTTGTTTTTGGGGGGAAAGACAGAAATTCCACTTATTTAGAGGCAAAAAAGCAGAAATTCCCCTTATTTTGGAGCAAAAATGAAGAAATTTCCCTTTTTATGGCAAAAAGGTGTGCATTCTTCTTATTTTCGGGCAAAAATGCAGAAATTCCCCGTATTTTGGAGCAAAATTGCAGAAATTTTCCTAATTGTGAAGCAAAAAGGCAGAAATTCCCTATATGTTGGGGCATAAAGACAGAAATTCTCTTTATTTTGGGGCAAAACTCAGAAATTCCACTTATTTTTGGGCAAAATTCCAAAAATTTCCCTTATTTTGGGGCAAAATTGCAGAAATTTCACTTATTTTGGGGCAAAATTGCAGAAATTTCACTTATTTCAGGGAAAATAGGCAGAAATTTTTCTTATTTTGGGGCAAAAGGGCAGAAATTTTTAATATTTTGTGGCAAAAATGCAGAAATTTCCCTTATTTTGAGGTAAAAAGGCTGAAATTCCCATTATTTGGGAGCAAAAAGACAGAAATTTCCCTTATTTCGGGCAATTTGCAGAAATATCACTTATTTCAGGGTAATAAGTCAGAAATTTTCCTTATTTTGGGGCAAAAAAGAGAGAAATTCGCTTTGTTTTGGGGGAAAAAAACAGAAATTCCACTTATTTAGAGGCAAAAAAGCAGATATTCCCCTTATTTTGGAGCAAAAATGAAGAAATTTTCCTTTTTTATGGCAAAAAGGTATGCATTCTTCTTATTTTCGTGCAAAAAGGCAGAAATTCCACGTATTTTGGAGCAAAATTGCAGAAATTCCCCTAATTGTGGGGCAAAAAGGCAAAAATTCCTTATATGTTGGGGCATAAAGACAGAAATTCTCTTTATTTTGGGGCAGAACTCAGAAATTCCACTTATTTTGGGGCAAAATTCCAGAAGTTTCCCATATTTTGCGGTAAAATTGCAGAAATTTCACTTATTTAGGGGCAAAATTGCAGAAATTTCACTTATTTCAGAGAAAATAGGCAGAAATTTCCCTTATTTTGGGGCAAAAAGGCAGAAATTCCAATATTTTTTGGCAAAAATGCAGAAATTCCCCTTATTTTGAGGTAAAAAGGCTGAAATTCCCCTTATTTGTGGGCAAATGCAGAAATTTCCCCTATTTTGGGGCAAAATTGCAGAAATTTCACTTATTTCAGAGTAATAAGTCAGAAATTTTCCTTATTTTGGGGCAAAAAAGAGAGAAATTCGCTTTGTTTTGGGGGAAAAAAACAGAAATTCCACTTATTTAGAGGCAAAAAAGCAGAAATTCCTTTTTTTTTTGGAGCAAAAATGAAGAAATTTCCCTTTTTTTATGGCAAAAATGTATGCATTCTTCTTATTTTCGGGCAAAAAGGCAGAAATTCCCCGTATTTTGGAGAAAAATTGCAGAAATTCCCCTAATTGTGGGGCAAAAAGGCAGAAATTCCCTATATGTTAAGGCAGAAAGACAGAAATTCTCCTTATTTTGGGGTAAAACTCATAAATTCCACTTACTTTGGGGCAAAATTCCAGAAATTTCACTTATTTTGGGGCAAAATTGCAGAAATTTCACTTATTTTGGGGCAAAATTGCAGATATTTCACTTATTTCAGAAAAAAAAAGAAATTTTCTTATTTTGAAGCAAAAAGGCAGAAATTTCTTTTATTTTGGTACAAAATTGCAGATATTTTTTTTTTATTATGTGGCAAAAAAGCAGAAATTTCCCATATTTTGGGGCAAAAAGGCAGAAATTCCTAATATTTTGTGGCAAAAATGCAGAAATTCCTAATATTTTGTTGCAAAAATGCAGAAATTTCCCTTATTTTGAGGTAAAAATGCTGAAATTCCCCTTATTTGGGGGCAAAAAGGCAGAAATTTCCCTTATTTTGGGGAAAAATGGAAGAAATTTCACTTATTTCAGGGTAAAAAGTCAGAAATTTTTTTTATTTTAGGGCAAAAAGACAGAAAATCCCTTTGTTTGGGGGGAAAAATACAGAAATTCCACTTATTTAAAGGCAAAAAAGCAGAAATTCCCCTTATTTTGGAGCAAAAATGAATAAATTTTCCTTTTTTAAGGCAAAAAGGTATGCATTCTTCTTATTTTCAGGCAAAAAGGCAGAAATTCCCTGTATTTTGGAGCAAAATTGCAGAAATTCCCCTAATTTTGGGGCAAAAAGGCAGAAATTCCCTATATGTGGGCATAAAGAAAGAAATTCTCTTTATTTTGGGGCAGAACTAAGTAATTACACTTATTTTGGGGCAAAATTCCAGAAATTTCCCATATTTTTTGGCAAAATTGCAGAAATTTCACTTATTTTGGGGCAAAAAGGCAGAAATTCCAATATTTTTTGGCAAAAATGCAGAAATTCACCTTATTTTGAGGTAAAAAGGCTGAAATTCCCCTTATTTGGGGGCACATGCAGAAATTTCCCTTATTTTGGGGCAAAATTGCAGAAATTTCACTTATTTCAGGGTAATAAGTCAGAAATTTTCCTTATTTTGGGGCAAAAAAGAGACAAATTCGCTTTGTTTTGGAGGAAAAACACAGAAATTCCACTTATTTAGAGGCAAAAAAGCAGAAATTCCTTTTATTTTGGAGCAAAAATGAAGAAATTTCCCTTTTTTATGGCAAAAAGGTATGCATTCTTCTTATTTTCGGGCAAAAAGGCAGAAATACCCCGTATTTGGAGCAAAATTGCAGAAATTCCCCTAATTGTGGGGCAAAAAGGCAGAAATTACCTATATGTTGGGGCAGAAAGACAGAAATTCTCCTTATTTTGGGGTAAAACTCATAAATTCCACTTACTTTGGGGCAAAATTCCAGAAATTTTCCTTATTTTGGGGCAAAATTGCAGATATTTCACTTATTTCAGAAAAAAAAAAAGAAATTTTCTTATTTTGGGGCAAAAAGGCAAAAATTTCTTTTATTAGGTACAAAATTGCAGAAATTTTTCTTATTTTGGGGAAAAAAGGCAGAAATTTCCCATATTTTGGGGCAAAAATGCAGAAATTCCCCTGATTTTGATGTTAAAAGGCTGAAATTCCTCTTATTTGGGGGCAAAAAGACAGAAATTTCCCTTAATTTGTGGCAAAATTGCAGAAATTTCACTTATTTTGGGGCAAAATTTCAGAAATTCCACTTATTTTGAGGCAAAATTCCAGAAATTTCCCTTATTTTGGGGCAAAATTGCAGAAATTTCACTTATTTTGGGGCAAAATTGCAGAAATTTCACTAATTGTGGGGCAAAAAGTCAGAAATTCTCTTTATTTTGGGGCATAACTCAGAACTTCCAATTATTTTGGGGCAAAATTCCAGAAATTTCTTTTATTTTGGGGCAAAATTGCAGAAATTTCACTTATTTTGGGGCAAAATTGCAGAAATTTTACTTATTTAAGGGAAAAAAGGCAGAAATTTTTCTTATTTTGGGGCAAAAAGGCAGAAATTCATAAAATTTTGTGCCAAAATTCAGAAATTCCTTATATTTTGAGGTAAAAAGGCTGAAATTCCCTTTATTTGGGGGCAAAAAAGCAGAAATTTCCCTTATTTTGGGGCAAAATTGCAGAAATTTCACTTATTTCAGGGTAATAAGTCAGAAATATTCCTTATTTTGGGGCAAAAAATACAGAAATTCCCTTTGTTTTGGGAGAAAAAGGCAGAAATTCTACTTATTTAGAGGCAAATAAGCAGAAATTCCCCTTATTTTGGAGCAAAATTTCAGAAATTCCTCTAATTGTGGGGCAAAAAGGCAGAAATTCCCTATATGTTGTTGCAAAATAACAGAAATTGTCCTTATTTGGGGGCAAAACTAGAAATTCCACTTATTTTGAGACAAAATTCCAGAAATTTCACTTAGTTTGGGGCAAAATTGCAGAAATTTCAATTATTTTGGGGCAAAATTGCAGAAATTTCACTTATTTCAGAAAAAAAAGTAGAAATTTTCTTATTTGGGGGCAAAAAGGCGAAAATTTGTATTATTTTGGTACAAAATTGCAGAAATTTTTTTTAATTTTGGGGTAAAAATACAGAAATTTGCCATATTTTGGGGTAAAAATGCAGAAATTCCCCTTATTTTGAGGTAAAAAGGCTGAAATTCCCCTTATTAGGGTCCAAAAAAAAGAGAAATTTCATTTACTTTGTGGCAAAATTGCAGAAATTTCACTTATTTCAGGGAAAATAGGCAGAAATTTTTCTTATTTTGGGGCAAAAAGGCAGAAATTCCTAATATTTTGTGGCAAAAATGCAGAAATTCCCCTGATTTTGAGGTAAAAAGGCTGAAATTCCCCTTATTTGGGGGCAAAAATGCAGAAATTTCTTTTATTTTGGGGCAAAATTGCTGAAATTTCACTTATGTCACGGTAATAAGTCAGAAATTTTCCTTATTTTGGGGCAAAAACGACAGAAATTCCCTTTGTTTTTGGGGGGAAAGACAGAAATTCCACTTATTTAGAGGCAAAAAAGCAGAAATTCCCCTTATTTTGGAGCAAAAATGAAGAAATTTCCCTTTTTATGGCAAAAAGGTGTGCATTCTTCTTATTTTCGGGCAAAAATGCAGAAATTCCCCGTATTTTGGAGCAAAATTGCAGAAATTTTCCTAATTGTGAAGCAAAAAGGCAGAAATTCCCTATATGTTGGGGCATAAAGACAGAAATTCTCTTTATTTTGGGGCAAAACTCAGAAATTCCACTTATTTTTGGGCAAAATTCCAAAAATTTCCCTTATTTTGGGGCAAAATTGCAGAAATTTCACTTATTTTGGGGCAAAATTGCAGAAATTTCACTTATTTCAGGGAAAATAGGCAGAAATTTTTCTTATTTTGGGGCAAAAGGGCAGAAATTTTTAATATTTTGTGGCAAAAAATGCAGAAATTTCCCTTATTTTGAGGTAAAAAGGCTGAAATTCCCATTATTTGGGAGCAAAAATACAGAAATTTCCCTTATTTCGGGCAATTTGCAGAAATATCACTTATTTCAGGGTAATAAGTCAGAAATTTTCCTTATTTTGGGGCAAAAAAGAGAGAAATTCGCTTTGTTTTGGGGGAAAAAAACAGAAATTCCACTTATTTAGAGGCAAAAAAGCAGAAATTCCCCTTATTTTGGAGCAAAAATGAAGAAATTTTCCTTTTTTATGGCAAAAAGGTATGCATTCTTCTTATTTTCGTGCAAAAAGGCAGAAATTCCACGTATTTTGGAGCAAAATTGCAGAAATTCCCCTAATTGTGGGGCAAAAAGGCAAAAATTCCTTATATGTTGGGGCATAAAGACAGAAATTCTCTTTATTTTGGGGCAGAACTCAGAAATTCCACTTATTTTGGGGCAAAATTCCAGAAGTTTCCCATATTTTGCGGTAAAATTGCAGAAATTTCACTTATTTAGGGGCAAAATTGCAGAAATTTCACTTATTTCAGAGAAAATAGGCAGAAATTTCCCTTATTTTGGGGCAAAAAGGCAGAAATTCCAATATTTTTTGGCAAAAATGCAGAAATTCCCCTTATTTTGAGGTAAAAAGGCTGAAATTCCCCTTATTTGTGGGCAAATGCAGAAATTTCCCCTATTTTGGGGCAAAATTGCAGAAATTTCACTTATTTCAGAGTAATAAGTCAGAAATTTTCCTTATTTTGGGGCAAAAAAGAGAGAAATTCGCTTTGTTTTGGGGGAAAAAAACAGAAATTCCACTTATTTAGAGGCAAAAAAGCAGAAATTCCTTTTTTTTTTGGAGCAAAAATGAAGAAATTCCCCTTTTTTATGGCAAAAATGTATGCATTCTTCTTATTTTCGGGCAAAAAGGCAGAAATTCCCCGTATTTTGGAGCAAAATTGCAGAAATTCCCCTAATTGTTGGGCAAAAAGGCAGAAATTCCCTATATGTTAAGGCAGAAAGACAGAAATTCTCCTTATTTTGGGGTAAAACTCATAAATTCCACTTACTTTGGGGCAAAATTCCAGAAATTTCACTTATTTTGGGGCAAAATTGCAGAAATTTCACTTATTTTGGGGCAAAATTGCAGATATTTCACTTATTTCAGAAAAAAAAAGAAATTTTCTTATTTTGAAGCAAAAAGGCAGAAATTTCTTTTATTTTGGTACAAAATTGCAGAAATTTTTTTTTATTATGGGGCAAAAAAGCAGAAATTTCCCATATTTTGGGGCAAAAAGGCAGAAATTCCTAATATTTTGTGGCAAAAATGCAGAAATTCCTAATATTTTGTTGCAAAAATGCAGAAATTTCCCTTATTTTGAGGTAAAAATGCTGAAATTCCCCTTATTTGGGGGCAAAAAGGCAGAAATTTCCCTTATTTTGGGGAAAAATGGAAGAAATTTCACTTATTTCAGGGTAAAAAGTCAGAAATTTTTTTTATTTTGGGGCAAAAAGACAGAAATTCCCTTTGTTTGGGGGGAAAAATACAGAAATTCCACTTATTTAAAGGCAAAAAAGCAGAAATTCCCCTTATTTTGGAGCAAAAATGAATAAATTTTCCTTTTTTAAGGCAAAAAGGTATGCATTCTTCTTATTTTCAGGCAAAAAGGCAGAAATTCCCTGTATTTTGGAGCAAAATTGCAGAAATTCCCCTAATTTTGGGGCAAAAAGGCAGAAATTCCCTATATGTTGGCATAAAGAAAGAAATTCTCTTTATTTGGGGCAGAACTAAGTAATTACACTTATTTTGGGGCAAAATTCCAGAAATTTCCCATATTTTTTGGCAAAATTGCAGAAATTTCACTTATTTTGGGGCAAAAAGGCAGAAATTCCAATATTTTTTGGCAAAAATGCAGAAATTCACCTTATTTTGAGGTAAAAAGGCTGAAATTCCCCTTATTTGGGGGCACATGCAGAAATTTCCCTTATTTTGGGGCAAAATTGAAGAAATTTCACTTATTTCAGGGTAATAAGTCAGAAATTTTCCTTATTTTGGGGCAAAAAAGAGATAAATTCGCTTTGTTTTGGGGGAAAAAGACAGAAATTCCACTTATTTAGAGGCAAAAAAGCAGAAATTCCTTTTATTTTGGAGCAAAAATGAAGAAATTTCCCTTTTTTATGGCAAAAAGGTATGCATTCTTCTTATTTTCGGGCAAAAAGGCAGAAATACCCCGTATTTGGAGCAAAATTGCAGAAATTCCCCTAATTGTGGGGCAAAAAGGCAGAAATTACCTATATGTTGGGGCAGAAAGACAGAAATTCTCCTTATTTTGGGGTAAAACTCATAAATTCCACTTACTTTGGGGCAAAATTCCAGAAATTTTCCTTATTTTGGGGCAAAATTGCAGAAATTTCACTTATTTTGGGGCAAAATAGCAGATATTTCACTTATTTCAGAAAAAAAAGAAATTTTCTTATTTTGGGGCAAAAAGGCAAAAATTTCTTTTATTTGGTACAAAATTGCAGAAATTTTTCTTATTTTGGGGAAAAAAGGCAGAAATTTCCCATATTTTGGGGCAAAAATGCAGAAATTCCCCTGATTTTGATGTTAAAAGGCTGAAATTCCTCTTATTTGGGGGCAAAAAGACAGAAATTTCCCTTATTTTGTGGCAAAATTGCAGAAATTTCACTTATTTCAGGGTAATAAGTCAGAAATTTTCTTTATTTTGGGGCAAAGAAGAAGGAAATTCCCTTTGATTTTTGGGAAAAAGACAGAAATTCCACTTATTTAGAGGCAAAACAGTAGAAATTCCCCTTATTTTAGAGCAAAAATGAAGACATTTCCTTTTTTTATGGCAAAATGTAAGCATTCTTCTTATTTTCGGGCAAAAAGGCAGAAATACCCCGTATTTTGGAGCAAAATTGCAGAAATTCCCCTAATTGTGGGTCAAAAAGGCAGATATTCCCTATATATTGGGGGAAAAGACAGAAATTCTCCTTATTTTGGGGCAAAACTCAGAAATTCCACTTATTTTGAGGCAAAATTCCAGAAATTTCCCTTATTTTGGGGCAAAATTGCAGAAATTTCACTTATTTTGGGGCAAAATTGCAGAAATTTCACTTATTCCAGAAAAAAGGGAGAAATTTTTTTATTTTGAAGCAAAAAGGCAGAAATTTCTTTTATTTTGGCACAAAATGGCAGAAATTTTTTTTTATTTTGGGGCAAAAAGGCAGAAATTTCCCATATTTTGGGGCAAAAATGCAAAAATTCCCCTTATTTTTAGGTAAAAAGGCTGAAATTAACCTTATTTGGGGGCAAAAAGCAGAAATTTCCCTTATTTTGGGGCAAAATTGCAGAAATTTCACTTATTTCAGGGAAAAAGGGCAGAAATTTTCCTTATTTTTGGGCAAAAAGGCAGAAATTCCTAATATTTGTGGCAAAAATGTAGAAGTTTCCCTTATTTTGAGGTAAAAAGGCTGAAATTCCTTTTATTTTGAGGTAAAAAGGCTGAAATTCCCCTTATCTAAGGGCAAATGCAGAAATTTCCCTTATTTTGGGGCAAAATTGCAGAAATTTCACTTATTTCAGGGTAATAAGTCAGAAATTTTCCTTATTTTGGGGCAAAAAATACAGAAATTCCCTTTTTTTGGGGGGAAAAACACAGAAATTCCACTTATTTAGAGGCAAAAAAGCAGAAATTCCCCTTAATTTGGAGCAAAAATGAAGAAATTTCCCTTTTTTATGGCAAAAAGGTATGCATTCTTCTTATTTTCAGGCAAAAAAGCAGAAATTCCCCGTATTTTGGAGCTAAATTGCAGAAATTCCCCTAATTGTGGGGCAAAAAAGCAGAAATTCCCTATATGTTAAGGCAGAAAGACAGAAATTCTCCTTATTTTGGGGTAAAACTCATAAATTCCACTTACTTTGGGGCAAAATTCCAGAAATTTCCCTTATTTTGGGGCAAAATTGCAGAAATTTCACTTATTTTGGGGCAAAATTGCAGATATTTCACTTAATTCAGAAAAAAAGGAGAAATTTTTTATTTTGGAGCAAAAAGGCAGAAAATTCTTTTATTTTGTTACAAAATGGCAGAAAATTTTCTTATTTTAGGGCAAAAAGGCAGAAATTTCCCATATTTTGGGGCAAAAATGCAGAAATTCCTTTTACTTTGAGGTAAAAATGCTGAAATTCCCCTTATATAAGGGCAAAAAGGCAGAAATTTCCCTTATTTTGGGGCAAAAAAGACAGAAATTCCTTTTGTTTTGGGGGAAAAAGTCAGAAATTCCACTTATTTAGAGGCAAAAAGCAGAAATTCCCCTTATTTTGGAGTAAAAATGAAGAAATTTCTCTTTTTTATGGCAAAATGTATGCATTCTTCTTATTTTTGGGCAAAAAGGCAGAAATTCCCCGTATTTTGGAGCAAAATTGAAGAAATTCCCCTAATTGTGGGGCAAAAAGGCAGAAATTCCCTTTATGTAGGGGCAGAAAGACAGAAATTCTCCTTATTTTGAAGTATAACTCATAAATTCCACTTACTTTGGGGAAAAATTCCAGAAATTTCCCTTATTTTGGGGCAAAATTGCAGAAATTTCACTTATTTTGGGGCAAAATTGCAGAAATTTTACTTATTTCAAAAAAAAGGAGAAATTTTCTTATTTTGGGGCAAAAACGCAGAAATTCCTAATATTTTGTGGCAAAAATGCAGAAATTCCTAATATTTTGTGGCAAAAATGCAGAAATTTCCCTTATTTTGAGGTAAAAAGGCTGAAATTCCCCTTATTTGGGGGCAAAAATGCAGAAATTTCCCTTAATTCGGGCATTTGCAGAAATATCACTTATTTCAGGGTAATAAGTCAGAAATTTTCCTTATTTTGGGGCAAAAAAACCAGAAATTCCCTTTGTTTTGGGGGAAAAAGACAGAAATTCCACTTATTTAGAGGCAAAAAGTCAAAAGTTCCCCTTATTTTGGAGCAAAAATGAAGAAATTTCTTTTTTTTATGGCATAAAGGTAGGCATTCTTCTTATTTTCAGACAAAAAGGCAGAAATTCCCCATATTTTGGGGGAAAAGGCAGAAATTCCCCTTATTTAGGGCAAAATTGCAGAAATTTCCCTAATTGTGGGGCAAAAAACAGAAATTCCCCTTATTTTGTGGCAAAGTTGCAGAAATTTCCCATATTATGGGGAAAAATTGCAGAAATTTCCCTTATTTTAGGGCAAAATTGCAGAAATTTCACTAATTGTGGGGCAAAAAGTCAGAAATTCTCTTTATTTTGGGGCATAACTCAGAACTTCCAATTATTTTGGGGCAAAATTCCAGAAATTTCTTTTATTTTGGGGCAAAATTGCAGAAATTTCACTTATTTTGGGGCAAAATTGCAGAAATTTTACTTATTTAAGGGAAAAAAGGCAGAAATTTTCCTTATTTTGGGGCAAAAGGGCAGAAATTCATAAAATTTTGTGCCAAAATTCAGAAATTCCTTATATTTTGAGGTAAAAAGGCTGAAATTCCCTTTATTTGGGGGCAAAAAAGCAGAAATTTCCCTTATTTTGGGGCAAAATTGCAGAAATTTCACTTATTTCAGGGTAATAAGTCAGAAATTTTCCTTATTTTGGGGCAAAAAATACAGAAATTCCCTTTGTTTTGGGAGAAAAAGGCAGAAATTCTACTTATTTAGAGGCAAATAAGCAGAAATTCCCCTTATTTTGGAGCAAAATTTCAGAAATTCCTCTAATTGTGGGGCAAAAAGGCAGAAATTCCCTATATGTTGTTGCAAAATAACAGAAATTGTCCTTATTTGGGGGCAAAACTAGAAATTCCACTTATTTTGAGACAAAATTCCAGAAATTTCACTTAGTTTGGGGCAAAATTGCAGAAATTTCAATTATTTTGGGGCAAAATTGCAGAAATTTCACTTATTTCAGAAAAAAAAGTAGAAATTTTCTTATTTGGGGGCAAAAAGGCGAAAATTTGTATTATTTTGGTACAAAATTGCAGAAATTTTTTTAATTTTGGGGTAAAAATACAGAAATTTGCCATATTTTGGGGTAAAAATGCAGAAATTCCCCTTATTTTGAGGTAAAAAGGCTGAAATTCCCCTTATTAGGGTCCAAAAAAAAGAGAAATTTCATTTACTTTGTGGCAAAATTGCAGAAATTTCACTTATTTCAGGGAAAATAGGCAGAAATTTTTCTTATTTTGGGGCAAAAAGGCAGAAATTCCTAATATTTTGTGGCAAAAATGCAGAAATTCCCCTGATTTTGAGGTAAAAAGGCTGAAATTCCCCTTATTTGGGGGCAAAAATGCAGAAATTTCTTTTATTTTGGGGCAAAATTGCTGAAATTTCACTTATGTCACGGTAATAAGTCAGAAATTTTCCTTATTTTGGGGCAAAAACGACAGAAATTCCCTTTGTTTTTGGGGGGAAAGACAGAAATTCCACTTATTTAGAGGCAAAAAAGCAGAAATTCCCCTTATTTTGGAGCAAAAATGAAGAAATTTCCCTTTTTATGGCAAAAAGGTGTGCAATCTTCTTATTTTCGGGCAAAAATGCAGAAATTCCCCGTATTTTGAGCAAAATTGCAGAAATTCCCCTAATTGTGAAGCAAAAAGGCAGAAATTCCCTATATGTTGGGGCATAAAGACAGAAATTCTTTTTATTTTGGGGCAAAACTCAGAAATTCCACTTATTTTTGGGCAAAATTCCAAAAATTTCCCTTATTTTGGGGCAAAATTGCAGAAATTTCACTTATTTTGGGGCAAAATTGCAGAAATTTCACTTATTTCAGGAAAAATAGGCAGAAATTTTTCTTATTTTGGGGCAAAAGGGCAGAAATTTTTAATATTTTGTGGCAAAAATGCAGAAATTTCCCTTATTTTGAGGTAAAAAGGCTGAAATTCCCATTATTTGGGAGCAAAAAGACAGAAATTTCCCTTATTTCGGGCAATTTGCAGAAATATCACTTATTTCAGGGTAATAAGTCAGAAATTTTCTTTATTTTGGGGCAAAAAAAACAGAAATTCCCTTTGTTTAGGAGGAAAAAGACAGAAATTCCACTTATTTAGAGGCAAAAATGCAAAAGTTCCCCTTATTTTGGAGCAAAAATGAAGAAATTTCCCTTTTTTATGGCATAAAGGTAGGCATTCTTCTTATTTTCATACAAAAAAAGCAGGAAATTCCCCATATTTTGGGGCAAAAGGCAGAAATTCCCCTTATTTAGGGCAAAATTGCAGAAATTTCCCTAATTGTGGGGCAAAAAACAGAAATTCCCCTTATTTTGGGACAAAGTGCAAAAATTTCCCTTATTATGGGGAAAAATTGCAGAAATTTCCCTTATTTTAGGGCAAAATTGCAGAAATTTCACTAATTGTGGGGCACAAAGGCAGAAATTCTCTTTATTTTTGGGCAAAACTCAGAAATTCCACTTATTTTGGGGTAAAATTCCAGAAATTTCTTTTATTTTATGGCAAAATTGCAGAAATTTCACTTATTTTGGGGCAAAATTGCAGAAATTTCACTTATTTCAGGGAAAAAAGGCAGAAATTTTCCTTATTTTGGGGCAAAAAGGCAGAAATTCATAAAATTTTGTGCCAAAATTCAGAAATTCCTCATATTTAGAGGTAAAAAGGCTGAAATTCCTTTATTTGTGGGCAAAAAGGCAGAAATTTCCCTTATTTTGGGGCAAAATTGCAGAAATTTCACTTATTTCAGGGTAATAAGTCAGAAATTTTCCTTATTTTGGGACAAAAAAGACAGAAATTCACTTTGATTTGGAGAAAAAGGCAGAAATTCCACTTATTTAGAGGCAAAAAAGCAGAAATTCCCCTTATTTGGAGCAAAATTTCAGAAATTCCCCTAATTGTGGGGCAAAAAGGCAGAAATTCCTAATATGTTGGGGCAAAATAACAGAAATTCTCCTTATTTTGGGGGCAAAACTCAGAAATTCCACTTATTTTGAGACAAAATTCTAGAAATTTCACTTATTTTGGGGCAAAATTGCAGAAATTTCAATTATTTTGGGGCAAAATTGCCCAAATTTCACTTATTTCAGAAAAAAAAGTAGAAATTTTCTTATTTGGGGCAAAAAAGCAGAAATTTGTATTATTTTGGTACAAAATTGCAGAAATTTTTCTTATTTTGGGGAAAAAATGCAGAAATTTCCCATATTTTGGGGCAAAAATGAAGAAATTCCCCTTATTTTGAGGTAAAAAGGCTGAAATTCCCCTTATTTGGGGGCAAAAAGGCAGAAATTTCACTTATTTTGTGGCAAAATTGCAGAAATTTCACTTATTTCAGGGAAAATAGGCAGAAATTTTTCTTATTTTGTTGCAAAAAGGTAGAAATTCCTAATATTTTGTGGCAAAAATGCAGAAATTCCCCTGATCTTGAGGTAAAAATGCTGAAATTCCCCTTATTTGGGGGCAAAAAGGCAGAAATTTCTTTTATTTTGGGTCAAAATTGCTGAAATTTCACTTATTTCAAGGTAATAAGTCAGAAATTTTCCTTATTTTTGGGCAAAAAAGACAGAAATTCTCTTTGTTTCGGGGGGAAAAGACAGAAATTCCACTTATTTAGAGGCAAAAAAGCAGAAATTCCCCTTATTTTGGAGCAAAAATGAAGAAATTTCCCTTTTTTATTGCAAAAAGATATGCATTCTTCTAATTTTCGGGAAAAAAGGCAGAAATTCCTCGTATTTTGGAGCAAAATTGTAGAAATTCCTCTAATTGTGGGACAAAAAGGCAAAAATTGTCTATATGTTTGGGAAAAAGACAGAAATTTTCCTTATCTTGGGGCAAAACTCAGAAATTCCACTTATTTTGGGGCAAAATTCCAGAAATTTCCCTTATTTTGGGGCAACATTGCAGAAATTTCATTTATTTTGGGGCAAAATTGCAGAAATTTCACTTATTTCAGGGAAAATAGGCAGAAATTTTTCTTATTTTGGGGCAAAAAGGCAGAAATTCCTAATATTTTGTGGCAAAAATGCAGAAATTCCCCTGATTTTGAGGTAAAAAGGCTGAAATTCCCCTTATTTGGGGGCAAAAATGCAGAAATTTCTTTTATTTTGGGGCAAAATTGCTGAAATTTCACTTATGTCACGGTAATAAGTCAGAAATTTTCCTTATTTTGGGGCAAAAACGACAGAAATTCCCTTTGTTTTTGGGGGGAAAGACAGAAATTCCACTTATTTAGAGGCAAAAAAGCAGAAATTCCCCTTATTTTGGAGCAAAAATGAAGAAATTTCCCTTTTTATGGCAAAAAGGTGTGCATTCTTCTTATTTTCGGGCAAAAATGCAGAAATTCCCCGTATTTTGGAGCAAAATTGCAGAAATTTTCCTAATTGTGAAGCAAAAAGGCAGAAATTCCCTATATGTTGGGGCATAAAGACAGAAATTCTCTTTATTTTGGGGCAAAACTCAGAAATTCCACTTATTTTTGGGCAAAATTCCAAAAATTTCCCTTATTTTGAGGCAAAATTGCAGAAATTTCACTTATTTTGGGGCAAAATTGCAGAAATTTCACTTATTTCAGGGAAAATAGGCAGAAATTTTTCTTATTTTGGGGCAAAAGGGCAGAAATTTTTAATATTTTGTGGCAAAAATGCAGAAATTTCCCTTATTTTGAGGTAAAAAGGCTGAAATTCCCATTATTTGGGGGCAAAAAGGCAGAAATTTCCGTTATTTTGGAGCAAAATTGCAGAAATTTCACTTATTTCAGCGTAATAAGTCAGAAATTTTCCTTATTTTGGGGCAAAAAACAGAAATTCCTTTTGTTTTGGGGGAAAAAGACAGAAATTCCACTTATTTAGAGGCAAAAAAGCAGAAATTCCCCTTATATTGGAGCAAAAATAAAGAAATTTTTCTTTTTTATGGCAAGAAGGTAGGCATTCTTATTATTTTCAGACAAAAAGGCAGAAATTACCCATATTTTGGGGCAAAAGGCAGAAATTCCCCTTATTTAGGGCAAAATTGCAGAAATTTCCCTAATTGTGGGGCAAAAAACAGAAATTTCCCTAATTCTGGGGCAAAAAACAGAAATTTCCCTAATTGTGGGGCAAAAAACAGAAATTCCCCTTATTTTGGGGCAAAGTATCAGAAATTTCCCTTATTATGGGGAAAAATTGCAGAAATTTCTATTATTTTAGGGCAAAATTGCAGAAATTTTACTAATTGTGGGGCAAAAAGGCAGAAATTCTCTTTATTTTGGGGCAAAACTCAGAAATTCCACTTATTTTGGGGCAAAATTCCAGAAATTTCTTTTATATGTGGGCAAAATTGCAGAAATTTCACTTATTTTGGGGCAAAATTGCAGAAATTTCACTTATTTCAGTAAATAAAGGCAGAAATTTCCCATATTTTGGGGCAAAAATGAAGAAATTCCTCTTATTTTGATGTAAAAAGGCTGAAATTCTCTTTATTTAAGAGCAAAAAGGCAGAAATTTCCCTTATTTTGGGGCAAAATTGCAGAAATTTCACTTATTTCAGGGTAATAAGTCAGAAATTTTCCTTATTTTGGGGCAAAAAAAAATTCCCTTTGTTTAGGGGGAAAAACACAGAAATTCCACTTATTTAGAGGCAAAAAAGCAGAAATTCAACTTATTTTGGAGCAAAAATGAAGAAATTTCCCTTTCTTATGGCAAAAAGGTATGAATTCTTCTTATTTTTGGGCAAAAAGGCAGAAATTCCCCGTATTTTGGAGCAAAATTGCAGAAATTCCCCTAATTGTGGGGCAAAAAGTCAGAAATTCCCTATATGTTGGGGCAGAAAGACAGAAATTCTCCTTATTTTGGGGTAAAACTCATAAATTCCACTTACTTTGGGGCAAAATTCCAGAAATTTCCCTTATTTTGGGGCAAAATTGCAGAAATTTCACTTATTTTGGGGCAAAACTGAAGAAATTTCACTTATTTCAAAAAAAAGGAGAAATTTTCTTATTTTGGGGCAAAAACGCAGAAATTCCTAATATTTTGTGGTAAAAATGCAGAAATTCCTAATATTTTGTTGCAAAAATGCAGAAATTTTCCTTATTTTGAGGTAAAAAGGCTGAAATTCCCGTTATTTGGGGGCAAAAATGCAGAAATTTCCCTTATTTTGGGGCAATTTGCAGAAATATCACTTATTTCAGGGTAATAAGTCAGAAATTTTCTTTATTTGGGGGCAAAAAAACCAGAAATTCCCTTTGTTTTGGGGGAAAAAGACAGAAATTCCAATTATTTAGAGGCAAAAAGGCAAAAGTTCCCCTTATATTGGAGCAAAAATGAAGAAATTTCCCTTTTTTATGCCATAAAGGTAGGCTTTCTTCTTATTTTCAGACAAAAAGGCAGATATTCCCCATATTTTGGGGCAAAAGTCAGAAATTTCTCTTATTTAGGGCAAAATTGCAGAAATTTCCCTAATTGTGGGGCAAAAAACAGAAATTCCCCTTATTTTAGGGCAAAGTTGCAGAAATTTCCCTTATTATGAAGAAAAATTGCAGAAATTTCCCTTATTTTAGGGCAAAATTGCAGAAATTTCACAAATTGTAGGGCAAAAATGCAGAAATTTCCTTTATTTTGGGCCAAATTGCAGAAATTTCACTTATTTCAGGGTAATAAGTCAGAAATTTTCTTTATTTTGGGGCAAAAAAGACAGAAATTCCCTTTGTTTGGGGAGAGAAAGGCAGAAATGCCACTTATTTAGAGGCAAAAAAGCAGAAATTCCCCTTATTTTGGATCAAAATTTCAGAAATTCACCTAATTGTGGGGCAAAAAGGCAGAAATTCCCTATCTGTTGGAGCAAAATAACAGAAATTCTCCTTTTTTGGGGGCAAAACTCAGAAATTCCATTTATTTTGGGGCAAAATTCCAGAAATTTCACTTATTTTGGGGCAAAATTGCCCAAATTTCACTTATTTCAGAAAAAGAGCAGAAATTTTCTTATTTGGAGGCAAAAAGGCAGAAATTTGTATTATTTTGGTACAAAATTGCAGAAATTTTTCCTATTTTGGGGAAAAAAGGCAGAAATTTCCCATATTTTGGGGCAAAAATGCAGAAATTCCCCTTATTTTGAGGTAAAAAGGCTGAAATTCCCCTTATTTAGGGGCAAAAAAAAAGAAATTTCACTTATTTTGTTGCAAAATTGCAGAAATTTCACTTATTTCAGGGAAAATAGGCGGAAATTTTTCTTATTTTGGGGCAAAAAGGCAGAAATTCCTAATATTTTGTGGCAAAAATGCAGAAATTCCCCTTATTTTGAGGTAAAAAGGCTGAAATTCCCCTTATTTGGGGGCAAAAAGGCAGAAATTTCTTTTATTTTGGGGCAAAATTGCTGAAAATTCACTTATTTCACGGTAATAAGTCAGAAATTTTCCTTATTTTGGGTCAAAAAAGACAGAAATTCCCTTTGTTTTTTGGGGGAAAAGACAGAAATTCCACTTATTTAGAGGCAAAAAAGCAGAAATTCACCTTATTTTGGAGCAAAAATTAAGAAATTTCTTTTTTTTATGGCAAAAAGGTATGCATTCTTCTTATTTTCGGGCAGAAAGGCAGAAATTCCCCGTATTTTGGAGCAAAATTGCAGAAATTCCTTTCATTGTGAAGCAAAAAGGCAGAAATTCCCTATATGTTGGGGCATAAAGACAGAAATTCTCTTTATTTTGGGGCAAAACTCATAATTCCACTTATTTTTGGGCAAAATTCCAGAAATTTCCCTTATTTTGGGGCAAAATTGCAGAAATTTCACTTATTTCAAGGAAAATAGGCAGAAATTTTTCTTATTTTGGGGCAAAAAGGCAGAAATTCTTAATATTTTGTGGCA
This sequence comes from Micromys minutus, assembly GCF_963924665.1. Classification (NCBI taxonomy): domain Eukaryota; kingdom Metazoa; phylum Chordata; class Mammalia; order Rodentia; family Muridae; genus Micromys; species Micromys minutus. The sequence continues at coordinate 89,767 of NW_027667571.1, forward strand.
AAAATGCAGAAATTTCACTAATTTTGAGGTAAAAAGGCTAAAATTCCCCTTATTTGGGGGCAAAAAGGCAGAAATTTCCCTTATTTTGGAGCAAAATTGCAGAAATTTCAATTATTTCAGGGTACTAAGTCAGAAATTTTCTTTATTTTGGGGCAAAAACCAGAAATTCCCTTTGTTTTGGGGGAAAAAGACAGAAATTCCACTTATTTAGAGGCAAAAAAGCAGAAATTCCCCTTATTTTGGAGCAAAAATGAAGAAATTTCCCTTCTTTATGGCAAAAATGTAGGCAGTCTTCTATTTTCGGACAAAAAGGCAGAAATTCCTAATATTTTGTGGCAAAAATGCAGAAATTCCTAATATTTTGTTGCAAAAATGCAGAAATTTCTTTTATTTTGAAGTAAAAAGGCTGAAATTCCCCTTATTTGGGGGCAAAAATGCAGAAATTTCTTTTATTTTGGGGCAATTTGCAGAAATTTCATTTAATTCAGGGTAAAAAGTCAGAAATTTTTCTTATTTTGGGGCAAAAATACAGAAATTCCCTTTGTTTTGTGGGAAAAAGACAGAAATTCCACTTATTTAGAGGCAAAAAGGCAAAAGTTCCCCTTATTTTGGAGCAAAAATGAAGAAATTTCCCATTTTTATGGCAAAAAGGTAGGCATTCTTCTTATTTTTGGACAAAAAGGCAGAAATTCCCCATATTTTGGGCAAAAGGCAGAAATGCCCCTTATTTAGAGCAAAATTGCAGAAATTTCCCTAATTGTGGATCAAAAAACAGAAATTTTCCTAATTGTGGGGCAAAAAACAGAAATTCCTCTTATTTTGGGGCAAAGTTGCAGAAATTTACCTTATTATGGGGAAAAATTGCAGAAATTTCCCTTATTTTAGGGCAAAATTGCAGAAATTTTACTAATTGTGGCGCAAAAAGTCAGAAATTCTCTTTATTTTGGGGCCAAACTCAGAAATTCCACTTATTTTGGGGCAAAATTCCAGAAATTTCTTTTATTTTGGGGCAAAATTGCAGAAATTTCATTTATTTTCGGGCAAAATTGCAGAAATTTCACTTATTTCAGGGAAAAAAGGCAGAAATTTTCCTTATTTTGAAAAAAAAGGCAGAAATTCATATTTTGTGCCAAAATTCAGAAATTCCCCTTTTTTTGAGGTAAAAAGCTGAAATTCCCTTTATTTGTGGGCAAAAAGGCAGAAATTTCCCTTATTTTGGGGCAAAATTGCAGAAATTTCACTTATTTCAAGGAAATAAGTCAGAAATTTTCCTTATTTTGGGGCAAGAAAGACAGAAATTCTCTTTAATTGGGGGAAAAAGACAGAAATTCCACTTATTTAGAGGTAAAAAGGCTGAAATTCCCCTTATTTTGGAGCAAAAATGAAGAAATTTCCCTTTTTTATGGCAAAAAGGTATGCATTCTTCTTATTTTCGGGCAAAAAGGCATAAATTCCCCGTATTTTGGAGCAAAATTGCAGAAATTCCCCTAATTGTGAAACAAAAAGGCAGAAATTCCCTAAATGTTGGGGCATAAAGACAGAAATTCTCTTTATTTTGGGGCAAAACAAAGAAATTCCACTTATTTTTGGGCAAAATTCCAGAAATTTCCCTTATTTTGGGGCAAAATTGCAGAAATTTCACTTATTTTGGGGCAAAATTGCGGAAATTTCACTTATTTCAGGGAAAATAGGCAGAAATTTTTCTTCTTTTGGGGCAAAAAGGCAGAAATTCCTAATATTTTGTGGCAAAAATGCAGAAATTTCCCTTATTTTGAGGTAAAAAGGCTGAAATTCCCCTTATTTGGGGGCAAAAAGGCAGAAATTTTCCTTATTTTGGAGCAAAATTGCAGAAATTTCACTTATTTCAGGGTAATAAGTCAGAAATTTTCCTTATTTTGGGGCAAAAAACAGGAATTCCCTTTGTTTTGGGAGAAAAAGACAGAAATTACACTTATTTAGAGGCAAAAAAGCAGAAATTCCCCTTATTTTGGAGCAAAAATGAAGAAATTTCCCTTTTTTATGGCAAAAAGGTATGCATTCTTCTTTTTTTCGGGCAAAAAGGCATAAATTCCCCGTATTTTGGAGCAAAATTGCAGAAATTCCCCTAATTGTGAAACAAAAAGGCAGAAATTCCCTAAATGTTGGGGCATAAAGACAGAAATTCTCTTTATTTTGGGGCAAAACAAAGAAATTCCACTTATTTTTGGGCAAAATTCCAGAAATTTCCCTTATTTTGGGGCAAAATTGCAGAAATTTCACTTATTTTGGGGCAAAATTGCAGAAATTTCACTTATTTCAGGGAAAATAGGCAGAAATTTTTCTTCTTTTGGGGCAAAAAGGCAGAAATTCCTAATATTTTGTGGCAAAAATGCAGAAATTTCCCTTATTTTGAGGTAAAAAGGCTGAAATTCCCCTTATTTGGGGGCAAAAAGGCAGAAATTTTCCTTATTTTGGAGCAAAATTGCAGAAATTTCACTTATTTCAGGGTAATAAGTCAGAAATTTTCCTTATTTTGGGGCAAAAAACAGGAATTCCCTTTGTTTTGGGAGAAAAAGACAGAAATTACACTTATTTAGAGGCAAAAAAGCAGAAATTCCCTTTATTTTGGAGCAAAAATGAGGAAATTTCCCTTCTTTATGGCAAAAAGGTAGGCATTCTTCTTATTTTCAGACAAAAAGGCAGCAATTCCTAATATTTTGTGGCAAAAATGCAGAAATTCCTAATATTTTGTTGCAAAAATGCAGAAATTTCTTTTATTTTGAGGTAAAAAGGCTGAAATTTCCCTTATTTAGGTTCAAAAATGGCAGAAATTTCCCTTATTTTTGGGGCAAAATTGCAGAAATTTCACTTATTTCATGGTAATAAGTCAGAAATTTTCCTTAATTTGAAGCAAAAAAGACAGAAATTCCCTTTGTTTTGGGGGAAAAAGACAGAAATTCCACTTATTTAGAGGCAAAAAAGCAGAAATTCCCCTTATTTTGGAGCAAAAATGAAGAAATTTCCCTTTTTTATGGCAAAAAGTTAGGCATTCTTCTTATTTTCGGACAAAAAGGCAGAAATTCCCCATATTTTGGGGCAAAAGGCAGAAATTCCCCTCATTTAGGGCAATATTGCAGAAATTTCCCTAATTGTGGGGCAAAAAACAGAAATTTTCCTAATTGTGGGGCAAAAAACAGAAATTCCCCTTATTTTGGGGCAAAGTTGCAGAAATTTCTCTTATTATGGAGAAAAATTGCAGAAATTTCTTATTTTAGGGCAAAATTGCAGAAATTTTAATAAATGTGGAGCAAAAAGGCAGAAATTCTCTTTATTTTGGGGCAAAAATGAGAAATTCCACTTATTTTGGGGCAAAATTCCAGAAATTTCTTATATTTTGGGGCAAAATTGCAGAAATTTCACTTATTTCAGGGAAAAAAGGCAGAAATTTTCCTTATTTTGGGGCAAAAAGAAAGAAATTCATAATATTTTGTGCCAAAATTCAGAAATTCCCCATATTTTGAGGTAAAAAGGCTGAAATTCCCTTTATCTGGGGGCAAAAAGGCAGAAATTTTCTTTATTTTGGGGCAAAATTGCAGAAATTTCACTTATTTCAGGGTAATAAGTCAGAAATTTTCCTTATTTTGGGGCAAAAAAGACAGAAATTCCCTTTGTTTTGGAAGAAAAAGGCAGAAATTCCACTTATTTAGATGCAAAAGTAGAAATTCCCCTTATTTTGGAGCAAAATTTCAGAAATTCCCCTAATTGTGGGGCAAAAAGGCAGAAATTCCCTATATGTTGGGACAAAATAACAGAAATTCTCCTTATTTTGGGGGCAAAACTCAGAAATTCCACTTATTTTGCGTCAAAATTCCAGAAATTTCACTTATTTTGGGGCAAAATTGCAGAAATTTCAATTATTTTGGGGCAAAATTGCAGAAATTTCACTTATTTCAGAACAAAAGCAGAAATTTTCTTATTTGCGTGCAAAAAGGCAGAAATTTGTATTATTTTGGTACAAAATTGCACAAATTTTTCTTATTTTGAGGAAAAAAGGCAGAAATTTCCCATATTTTGGGGCAAAAATGCAGAAATTCCCCTTATTTTGAGGTAAAAATGCTGAAATTCCCCTTATTTGGGGGCAAAAAGCAAGAAATTTCACTTATTTTGGGGCAAAATTGCAGAAATTTCACTCATTTCAGGGAAAAAAGGCAGAAATTTGACTTATTTTAGGGCAAAAAGGCAGAAATTCCTAATATTTTGTGGCAAAAATGCAGAAATTTCCCTTATTTTGAGGTAAAAAGGCTGAAATTCCCCTTATTTGGGAGCAAAAAGGCAGAAATTTTCCTTATTTTGGAGCAAAATTGCAGAAATTTCACTTATTTCAGGGTAATAAGTCAGAAATTTTCCTTATTTTGGGGCAAAAAATAGGAATTCCCTTTGTTTTGGGGGAAAAAGACAGAAATTACACTTATTTAAAGGCAAAAAAGCAGAAATTCCACTTATTTTGGAGCAAAAATGAAGAAATTTCCCTTCTTTACGGCAAAAAGGTAGGCATTCTTCTTATTTTCGGACAAAAAGGCAGAAATTCCTAATATTTTGTGGCAAAAATGAAGAAATTCCTAATATTTTGTGGCAAAAATGCAGAAATTTCTTTTATTTTGAGGTAAAAAGGCTGAAATTCCCCTTATTTGGGGGCAAAAATGCAGAAATTTCCCTTATTTTGGGGCAATTTGCAGAAATTTCCCTAATTGTGGGGCAAAAAACAGATATTCCCCTTATTTTCGGGCAAAGTTGCAGAAATTTCCCTTATTATGGGGAAAAATTGCAGAAATTTCCCTTATTTTAGCGCAAAATTGCAGAAATTTTAATAATTGTAGGGCAAAAAGGCAGAAATTCCCTTTATTTTGGGGCAAAACTGAGAAATTCCACTTATTTTGGGGCAAAATTCCAGAAATTTCTTATATTTTGGGGCAAAATTGAAGAAATTTCACTTATTTCAGGGAAAAAAGGCAGAAATTTTCATTATTTTGGGGCAAAAAGAAAGAAATTCATAATATTTTGTGCCAAAATTCAGAAATTCCCCATATTTTGAGGTAAAAAGGCTGAAATTCCCTTTATTTGGGGGCAAAAAGGCAGAAATTTCCTTTATTTTGGGGCAAAATTGCAGAAATTTCACTTATTTCAGGGTAATAAGTCAGAAATTTTCCTTATTTTGGGGCAAAAAAGACAGAAATTCCCTTTGTTTGGGGAGAAAAAGGCAGAAATTCCACTTATTTAGAGGCAAAAGTAGAAATTCCCCTTATTTTGGAGCAAAATTTCAGAAATTCCCCTAATTGTGGGGCAAAAAGGCAGAAATTCCCTATATGTTGGGACAAAATAACAGAAATTCTCCTTATTTTGGGGGCAAAACTCAGAAATTCCACTTATTTTGGGTCAAAATTCCAGAAATTTCACTTATTTTGGGGCAAAATTGCAGAAATTTCAATTATTTTGGGGCAAAATTGCAGAAATTTCACTTATTTCAGAACAAAAGCAGAAATTTTCTTATTTGCGTGCAAAAAGGCAGAAATTTGTATTATTTTGGTACAAAATTGCACAAATTTTTCTTATTTTGAGGAAAAAAGGCAGAAATTTCCCATATTTTGGGGCAAAAATGCAGAAATTCCCCTTATTTTGAGGTAAAAATGCTGAAATTCCCCTTATTTGGGGGCAAAAAGCAAGAAATTTCACTTATTTTGGGGCAAAATTGCAGAAATTTCACTCATTTCAGGGAAAAAAGGCAGAAATTTGACTTATTTTAGGGCAAAAAGGCAGAAATTCCTAATATTTTGTAGCAAAAATGCAGAAATTCCTAATATTTTGTGGCAAAAATGCAGAAATTTCTTTTATTTTGAGGTAAAAAGGCTGAAATTCCCCTTATTTGGGGGCAAAAATGCAGAAATTTCCCTTATTTTGGGGCAATTTGCAGAAATTTCACTTATTTCAGGGTAATAAGTCAGAAATTTTTCCTATTTTGGGGCAAAAAAAACAGAAATTCCCTTTGTTTTGGGGGAAAAAGACAGAAATTCCACTTATTTAGAGGCAAAAAAGCAGAAATTCCCCTTATTCTAAAGCAAAAATTAAGAAATTTCCCTTTTTTATGGCAAAAAGGTAGGCATTCTTCTTATTTTCGGACAAAAAGGCAGAAATTCCACATATTTTGGGGCAAAAGGCAGAAATTCCCCTTATTTAGGGCAAAATTGCAGAAATTTCCCTAATTGTGGGGCAAAAAACAGATATTTCCCTAATTGTGGGGCAAAAAACAGATATTCCCCTTATTTTGGGGCAAAGTTGGAGAAATTTCCCTTATTATGGGGAAAAATTTCAGAAATTTCCCTTATTTTAGCGCAAAATTGCAGAAATTTTAATAATTGTAGGGCAAGAAGGCAGAAATTCTCTTTATTTTGGGGCAAAACTGAGAAATTCCACTTATTTTGGGGCAAAATTCCAGAAATTTCTTTTATTTTGGGGCAAAATTGCAGAAATTTCATTTATTTTGGGGAAAAATTGCAGAAATTTCACTTATTTTAGGGAAAAAAGGCAGAAATTTTCCTTATTTTGGGACAAAAAGGCAGAAATTCATAATATTTTGTGCCAAAATTCAGAAATTCCCCTTTTTTTGAGTTAAAAAGGCTGAAATTCCCTTTATTTGGGGGCAAAAAAGCAGAAATTTCCCTAATTTTGGGGCAAAATTGCAGAAATTTCACTTATTTCAGGGTAATAAGTCAGAAATTTTCCTTATTTTGGGGCAAAAAAGACAGAAATTCCCTTTGTTTGGGGAGAGAAAGGCAGAAATTCCACTTATTTAGAGGCAAAAAGGCAGAAATTCCCCGTATTTTGGATCAAAATTTCAGAAATTCACCTAATTGTGGGGCAAAAAGGCAGAAATTCCCTATCTGTTGTAGCAAAATAACAGAAATTCTCCTTTTTTGGGGGCAAAACTCAGAAATTCCATTTATTTTGGGGCAAAATTCCAGAAATTTCACTTATTTTGGGGCAAAATTGCAGAAATTTCAATTATTTTGGGGCAAAATTGCCCAAATTTCACTTATTTCAGAAAAAAAGCAGAAATTTTCTTATTTGGAGGCAAAAAGGCAGAAATTTGTATTATTTTGGTACAAAATTGCAGAAATTTTTCCTATTTTGGGGAAAAAAGGCAGAAATTTCCCATATTTTGGGGCAAAAATGCAGAAATTCCCCTTATTTTGAGGTAAAAGGCTGAAATTCCCCTTATTTAGGGGCAAAAAAAAGAAATTTCACTTATTTTGTTGCAAAATTGCAGAAATTTCACTTATTTCAGGGAAAATAGGCAGAAATTTTTCTTATTTTGGGGCAAAAAGGCAGAAATTCCTAATATTTTGTGGCAAAAATGCCGAAATTCCCCTTATTTTGAGGTAAAAAGGTTGAAATTCCCCTTATTTAGGGGCAAAAAGGCAGAAATTTCTTTTATTTTGGGGCAAAATTGCTGAAAATTCACTTATTTCACGGTAATAAGTCAGTAATTTTCCTTATTTTGGGTCAAAAAAGACAGAATTTCCCTTTGTTTTTGGGGGAAAAAGACAGAAATTCCACTTATTTAGAGGCAAAAAAGCAGAAATTCACCTTATTTTGGAGCAAAAATTAAGAAATTTCTCTTTTTTATGGCAAAAAGGTATGCATTCTTCTTATTTTCGGGCAGAAAGGCAGAAATTCCCCGTATTTTGGAGCAAAATTGCAGAAATTCCTTTCATTGTGAAGTAAAAAGGCAGAAATTCCCTATATGTTGGGGCATAAAGACAGAAATTCTCTTTATTTTGGGGCAAAACTCAGAAATTCCACTTATTTTTGGGCAAAATTCCAGAAATTTCCCTTATTTTGGGGCAAAATTGCAGAAATTTCACTTATTTTGGGGCAAAATTGCAGAAATTTCACTTATTTCAGGGAAAATAGGCAGAAATTTTTCTTATTTTGGGGCAAAAAGGCAGAAATTCCTAATATTTTGTGGCAAAAATGCAGAAATTTCACTAATTTTGAGGTAAAAAGGCTAAAATTCCCCTTATTTGGGGGCAAAAAGGCAGAAATTTCCCTTATTTTGGAGCCATATTGCAGAAATTTCAATTATTTCAGGGTACTAAGTCAGAAATTTTCTTTATTTTGGGGCAAAAAACAGAAATTCCCTTTGTTTTGGGGGAAAAAGACAGAAATTCCACTTATTTAGAGGCAAAAAAGCAGAAATTCCCCTTATTTTGGAGCAAAAATGAAGAAATTTCCCTTCTTTATGGCAAAAAGGTAGGCAGTCTTCTTATTTTCGGACAAAAAAGCAGAAATTCCTAATATTTTGTGGCAAAAATGCAGAAATTCCTAATATTTTGTTGCAAAAATGCAGAAATTTCTTTTATTTTGAAGTAAAAAGGCTGAAATTCCCCTTATTTGGGGGCAAAAATGCAGAAATTTCCCTTATTTTTGGGCAAAATTGCAGAAATTTCACTTATTTTGGGGCAAAATTGCAGAAATTTCACTTATTTCAGGGAAAATAGGCAGAAATTTTTCTTCTTTTGGGGCAAAAAGGCAGAAATTCCTAATATTTTGTGGCAAAAATGCAGAAATTTCCCTTATTTTGAGGTAAAAAGGCTGAAATTCCCCTTATTTGGGGGCAAAAAGGCAGAAATTTTCCTTATTTTGGAGCAAAATTGCAGAAATTTCCCTTATTTCAGGGTAATAAGTCAGAAATTTTCCTTATTTTGGGGCAAAAAACAGGAATTCCCTTTGTTATGGGAGAAAAAGACAGAAATTACACTTATTTAGAGGCAAAAAAGCAGAAATTCCCTTTATTTTGGAGCAAAAATGAGGAAATTTCCCTTCTTTATGGCAAAAAGGTAGGCATTCTTCTTATTTTCGGACAAAAAGGCAGCAATTCCTAATATTTTGTGGCAAAAATGCAGAAATTCCTAATATTTTGTTGCAAAAATGCAGAAATTTCTTTTATTTTGAGGTAAAAAGGCTGAAATTTCTCTTATTTAGGTTCAAAAATGGCAGAAATTTCCCTTATTTTTGGGGCAAAATTGCAGAAATTTCACTTATTTCAGGGTAATAAGTCAGAAATTTTCCTTAATTTGAAGCAAAAAAGACAGAAATTCCCTTTGTTTTGGGGGAAAAAGACAGAAATTCCACTTATTTAGAGGCAAAAAAGCAGAAATTCCCCTTATTTTGGAGCAAAAATGAAGAAATTTCCCTTTTTTATGGCAAAAAGGTAGGCATTCTTCTTATTTTCGGAAAAAAGGCAGAAATTCCCCATATTTTGGGGCAAAAGGCAGAAATTCCCCTTATTTAGGGCAATATTGCAGAAATTTCCCTAATTGTGGGGCAAAAAACAGAAATTTTCCTAATTGTGGGGCAAAAAACAGAAATTCCCCTTATTTTGGGGCAAAGTTGCAGAAATTTCTCTTATTATGGAGAAAAATTGCAGAAATTTCTTATTTTAGGGCAAAATTGCAGAAATTTTAATAAATGTGGAGCAAAAAGGCAGAAATTCTCTTTATTTTGGGGCAAAAATGAGAAATTCCACTTATTTTGGGGCAAAATTCCAGAAATTTCTTTTATTTTGGGGCAAAATTGCAGAAATTTCACTTATTTCAGGGAAAAAAGGCAGAAATTTTCCTTATTTTGTGGCAAAAAGAAAGAAATTCATAATATTTTGTGCCAAAATTCAGAAATTCCCCATATTTTGAGGTAAAAAGGCTGAAATTCCCTTTATTTGGGGGCAAAAAGGCAGAAATTTCCTTTATTTTGGGGCAAAATTGCAGAAATTTCACTTATTTCAGGGTAAGAAGTCAGAAATTTTCCTTATTTTGGGGCAAAAAAGACAGAAATTCCCTTTGTTTTGGGAGAAAAAGGCAGAAATTCCACTTATTTAGATGCAAAAGTAGAAATTCCCCTTATTTTGGAGCAAAATTTCAGAAATTCCCCTAATTGTGGGGCAAAAAGGCAGAAATTCCCTATATGTTGGGACAAAATAACAGAAATTCTCCTTATTTTGGGGGCAAAACTCAGAAATTCCACTTATTTTGGCTCAAAATTCCAGAAATTTCACTTATTTTGGGGCAAAATTGCAGAAATTTCAATTATTTTGGGGCAAAATTGCAGAAATTTCACTTATTTCAGAACAAAAGCAGAAATTTTCTTATTTGCGTGCAAAAAGGCAGAAATTTGTATTATTTTGGTACAAAATTGCACAAATTTTTCTTATTTTGAGGAAAAAAGGCAGAAATTTCCCATATTTTGGGACAAAAATGCAGAAATTCCCCTTATTTTGAGGTAAAAATGCTGAAATTCCCCTTATTTGGGGGCAAAAAGCAAGAAATTTCACTTATTTTGGGGCAAAATTGCAGAAATTTCACTCATTTCAGGGAAAAAAGGCAGAAATTTGACTTATTTTAGGGCAAAAAGGCAGAAATTCCTAATATTTTGTGGCAAAAATGCAGAAATTCCTAATATTTTGTGGCAAAAATGCAGAAATTTCTTTTATTTTGAGGTAAAAAGGCTGAAATTCCCCTTATTTGGGGGCAAAAATGCAGAAATTTCCCTTATTTTGGGGCAATTTGCAGAAATTTCACTTATTTCAGGGTAATAAGTCAGAAATTTTTCCTATTTTGGGGCAAAAAAAACAGAAATTCCCTTTGTTTTGGGGGAAAAAGACAGAAATTCCACTTATTTAGAGGCAAAAAAGCAGAAATTCCCCTTATTCTAAAGCAAAAATTAAGAAATTTCCCTTTTTTATGGCAAAAAGGTAGGCATTCTTCTTATTTTCGGACAAAAAGGCAGAAATTCCACATATTTTGGGGCAAAAGGCAGAAATTCCCCTTATATAGGGCAAAATTGCAGAAATTTCCCTAATTGTGGGGCAAAAAACAGATATTTCCCTAATTGTGGGGCAAAAAACAGATATTCCCCTTATTTTGGGGCAAAGTTGGAGAAATTTCCCTTATTATGGGGAAAAATTTCAGAAATTTCCCTTATTTTGGCGCAAAATTGCAGAAATTTTAATAATTGTAGGGCAAGAAGGCAGAAATTCTCTTTATTTTGGGGCAAAACTGAGAAATTCCACTTATTTTGGGGCAAAATTCCAGAAATTTCTTTTATTTTGGGGCAAAATTGCAGAAATTTCATTTATTTTGGGGAAAAATTGCAGAAATTTCACTTATTTTAGGGAAAAAAGGCAGAAATTTTCCTTATTTTGGGACAAAAAGGCAGAAATTCATAATATTTTGTGCCAAAATTCAGAAATTCCCCTTTTTTTGAGTTAAAAAGGCTGAAATTCCCTTTATTTGGGGGCAAAAAAGCAGAAATTTCCCTAATTTTGGGGCAAAATTGCAGAAATTTCACTTATTTCAGGGTAATAAGTCAGAAATTTTCCTTATTTTGGGGCAAAAAAGACAGAAATTCCCTTTGTTTGGGGAGAGAAAGGCAGAAATTCCACTTATTTAGAGGCAAAAATGCAGAAATTCCCCTTATTTTGGATCAAAATTTCAGAAATTCACCTAATTGTGGGGCAAAAAGGCAGAAATTCCCTATCTGTTGTAGCAAAATAACAGAAATTCTCCTTTTTTGGGGGCAAAACTCAGAAATTCCATTTATTTTGGGGCAAAATTCCAGAAATTTCACTTATTTTGGGGCAAAATTGCAGAAATTTCAATTATTTTGGGGCAAAATTACCCAAATTTCACTTATTTCAGAAAAAAAGCAGAAATTTTCTTATTTGGAGGCAAAAAGGCAGAAATTTGTATTATTTTGGTACAAAATTGCAGAAATTTTTCCTATTTTGGGGAAAAAAGGCAGAAATTTCCCATATTTTGGGGCAAAAATGCAGAAATTCCCCTTATTTTGAGGTAAAAGGCTGAAATTCCCCTTATTTAGGGGCAAAAAAAAGAAATTTCCCTTATTTTGTTGCAAAATTGCAGAAATTTCACTTATTTCAGGGAAAATAGGCAGAAATTTTTCTTATTTTGGGGCAAAAAGGCAGAAATTCCTAATATTTTGTGGCAAAAATGCAGAAATTCCCCTTATTTTGAGGTAAAAAGGCTGAAATTCCCCTTATTTAGGGGCAAAAAGGCAGAAATTTCTTTTATTTTGGGGCAAAATTGCTGAAAATTCACTTATTTCACGGTAATAAGTCAGTAATTTTCCTTATTTTGGGTCAAAAAAGACAGAAATTCCCTTTGTTTTTGGGGGAAAAAGACAGAAATTCCACTTATTTAGAGGCAAAAAAGCAGAAATTCACCTTATTTTGGAGCAAAAATTAAGAAATTTCTCTTTTTTATGGCAAAAAGGTATGCATTCTTCTTATTTTCGGGCAGAAAGGCAGAAATTCCCCGTATTTTGGAGCAAAATTGCAGAAATTCCTTTCATTGTGAAGTAAAAAGGCAGAAATTCCCTATATGTTGGGGCATAAAGACAGAAATTCTCTTTATTTTGGGGCAAAACTCAGAAATTCCACTTATTTTTGGGCAAAATTCCAGAAATTTCCCTTATTTTGGGGCAAAATTGCAGAAATTTCAATTATTTTGGGGCAAAATTGCAGAAATTTCACTTATTTTAGGGAAAATAGGCAGAAATTTTTCTTATTTTGGGGCAAAAAGGCAGAAATTCCTAATATTTTGTGGCAAAAATGCAGAAATTCCCCTTATTTTGAGGTAAAAAGGCTAAAATTCCCCTTATTTGGGGGCAAAAAGGCAGAAATTTCCCTTATTTTGGAGCCATATTGCAGAAATTTCAATTATTTCAGGGTACTAAGTCAGAAATTTTCTTTATTTTGGGGCAAAAAACAGAAATTCCCTTTGTTTTGGGGGAAAAAGACAGAAATTCCACTTATTTAGAGGCAAAAAAGCAGAAATTCCCCTTATTTTGGAGCACAAATGAAGAAATTTCCCTTCTTTATGGCAAAAAGGTAGGCAGTCTTCTTATTTTCGGACAAAAAAGCAGAAATTCCTAATATTTTGTGGCAAAAATGCAGAAATTCCTAATATTTGTTGCAAAAATGCAGAAATTTCTTTTATTTTGAAGTAAAAAGGCTGAAATTCCCCTTATTTGGGGGCAAAAATGCAGAAATTTCCCTTATTTTGGGGCAAAATTGCAGAAATTTCACTTATTTTGGGGCAAAATTGCAGAAATTTCACTTATTTCAGGGAAAATAGGCAGAAATTTTTCTTCTTTTGGGGCAGAAAGGCAGAAATTCCTAATATTTTGTGGCAAAAATGCAGAAATTTCCCTTATTTTGAGGTAAAAAGGCTGAAATTCCCCTTATTTGGGGGCAAAAAGGCAGAAATTTTCCTTATTTTGGAGCAAAATTGCAGAAATTTCCCTTATTTCAGGGTAATAAGTCAGAAATTTTCCTTATTTTGGGGCAAAAAACAGGAATTCCCTTTGTTATGGGAGAAAAAGACAGAAATTACACTTATTTAGAGGCAAAAAAGCAGAAATTCCCTTTATTTTGGAGCAAAAATGAGGAAATTTCCCTTCTTTATGGCAAAAAGGTAGGCATTCTTCTTATTTTCGGACAAAAAGGCAGCAATTCCTAATATTTTGTGGCAAAAATGCAGAAATTCCTAATATTTTGTTGCAAAAATGCAGAAATTTCTTTTATTTTGAGGTAAAAAGGCTGAAATTTCCCTTATTTAGGTTCAAAAATGGCAGAAATTTCCCTTATTTTTGGGGCAAAATTGCAGAAATTTCACTTATTTCAGGGTAATAAGTCAGAAATTTTCCTTAATTTGAAGCAAAAAAGACAGAAATTCCCTTTGTTTTGGGGGAAAAAGACAGAAATTCCACTTATTTAGAGGCAAAAAAGCAGAAATTCCCCTTATTTTGGAGCAAAAATGAAGAAATTTCCCTTTTTTATGGCAAAAAGGTAGGCATTCTTCTTATTTTCGCAAAAAAGGCAGAAATTCCCCATATTTTGGGGCAAAAGGCAGAAATTCCCCTTATTTAGGGCAATATTGCAGAAATTTCCCTAATTGTGGGGCAAAAAACAGAAATTTTCCTAATTGTGGGGCAAAAAACAGAAATTCCCCTTATTTTGGGGCAAAGTTGCAGAAATTTCTCTTATTATGGAGAAAAATTGCAGAAATTTCTTATTTTAGGGCAAAATTGCAGAAATTTTAATAAATGTGGAGCAAAAAGGCAGAAATTCTCTTTATTTTGGGGCAAAAATGAGAAATTCCACTTATTTTGGGGCAAAATTCCAGAAATTTCTTTTATTTTGGGGCAAAATTGCAGAAATTTCACTTATTTCAGGGAAAAAAGGCAGAAATTTTCCTTATTTTAGGGCAGAAAGAAAGAAATTCATAATATTTTGTGCCAAAATTCAGAAATTCCCCATATTTTGAGGTAAAAAGGCTGAAATTCCCTTTATTTGGGGGCAAAAAGGCAGAAATTTCCTTTATTTTGGGGCAAAATTGCAGAAATTTCACTTATTTCAGGGTAATAAGTCAGAAATTTTCCTTATTTTGGGGCAAAAAAGACAGAAATTCCCTTTGTTTTGGGAGAAAAAGGCAGAAATTCCACTTATTTAGATGCAAAAGTAGAAATTCCCCTTATTTTGGAGCAAAATTTCAGAAATTCCCCTAATTGTGGGGCAAAAAGGCAGAAATTCCCTATATGTTGGGACAAAATAACAGAAATTCTCCTTATTTTGGGGGCAAAACTCAGAAATTCCACTTATTTTGGGTCAAAATTCCAGAAATTTCACTTATTTTGGGGCAAAATTGCAGAAATTTCAATTATTTTGGGGCAAAATTGCAGAAATTTCACTTATTTCAGAACAAAAGCAGAAATTTTCTTATTTGCGTGCAAAAAGGCAGAAATTTGTATTATTTTGGTACAAAATTGCACAAATTTTTCTTATTTTGAGGAAAAAAGGCAGAAATTTCCCATATTTTGGGGCAAAAATGCAGAAATTCCCCTTATTTTGAGGTAAAAATGCTGAAATTCCCCTTATTTGGGGGCAAAAAGCAAGAAATTTCACTTATTTTGGGGCAAAATTGCAGAAATTTCACTCATTTCAGGGAAAAAAGGCAGAAATTTGACTTATTTTAGGGCAAAAAGGCAGAAATTCCTAATATTTTGTGGCAAAAATGCAGAAATTTCCCTTATTTTGAGGAAAAAAGGCTGAAATTCCCCTTATTTGGGAGCAAAAAGGCAGAAATTTTCCTTATTTTGGAGCAAAATTGCAGAAATTTCACTTATTTCAGGGTAATAAGTCAGAAATTTTCCTTATTTTGGGGCAAAAAAACAGGAATTCCCTTTGTTTTGGGGGAAAAAAGACAGAAATTACACTTATTTAGAGGCAAAAAAGCAGAAATTCACCTTATTTTGGAGCAAAAATTAAGAAATTTCCCTTCTTTACGGCAAAAAGGTAGGCATTCTTCTTATTTTCGGACAAAAAGGCAGAAATTCCTAATATTTTGTGGCAAAAATGAAGAAATTCCTAATATTTTGTGGCAAAAATGCAGAAATTTCTTTTATTTTGAGGTAAAAAGGCTGAAATTCCCCTTATTTGGGGGCAAAAATGCAGAAATTTCCCTTATTTTGGGGCAATTTGCAGAAATTTCCCTAATTGTGGGGCAAAAAACAGATATTCCCCTTATTTTCGGGCAAAGTTGCAGAAATTTCCCTTATTATGGGGAAAAATTGCAGAAATTTCCCTTATTTTAGCGCAAAATTGCAGAAATTTTAATAATTGTAGGGCAAAAAGGCAGAAATTCCCTTTATTTTGGGGCAAAACTGAGAAATTCCACTTATTTTGGGGCAAAATTCCAGAAATTTCTTATATTTTGGGGCAAAATTGCAGAAATTTCACTTATTTCAGGGAAAAAAGGCAGAAATTTTCATTATTTTGGGGCAAAAAGAAAGAAATTCATAATATTTTGTGCCAAAATTCAGAAATTCCCCATATTTTGAGGTAAAAAGGCTGAAATTCCCTTTATTTGGGGGCAAAAAGGCAGAAATTTCCTTTATTTTGGGGCAAAATTGCAGAAATTTCACTTATTTCAGGGTAATAAGTCAGAAATTTTCCTTATTTTGGGGCAAAAAAGACAGAAATTCCCTTTGTTTTGGGAGAAAAAGGCAGAAATTCCACTTATTTAGAGGCAAAAGTAGAAATTCCCCTTATTTTGGAGCAAAATTTCAGAAATTCCCCTAATTGTGGGGCAAAAAGGCAGAAATTCCCTATATGTTGGGACAAAATAACAGAAATTCTCCTTATTTTGGGGGCAAAACTCAGAAATTCCACTTATTTTGGGTCAAAATTCCAGAAATTTCACTTATTTTGGGGCAAAATTGCAGAAATTTCAATTATTTTGGGGCAAAATTGCAGAAATTTCACTTATTTCAGAACAAAAGCAGAAATTTTCTTATTTGCGTGCAAAAAGGCAGAAATTTGTATTATTTTGGTACAAAATTGCACAAATTTTTCTTATTTTGAGGAAAAAAGGCAGAAATTTCCCATATTTTGGGGCAAAAATGCAGAAATTCCCCTTATTTTGAGGTAAAAATGCTGAAATTCCCCTTATTTGGGGGCAAAAAGCAAGAAATTTCACTTATTTTGGGGCAAAATTGCAGAAATTTCACTCATTTCAGGGAAAAAAGGCAGAAATTTGACTTATTTTAGGGCAAAAAGGCAGAAATTCCTAATATTTTGTGGCAAAAATGCAGAAATTCCTAATATTTTGTGGCAAAAATGCAGAAATTTCTTTTATTTTGAGGTAAAAAGGCTGAAATTCCCCTTATTTGGGGGCAAAAATGCAGAAATTTCCCTTATTTTGGGGCAATTTGCAGAAATTTCACTTATTTCAGGGTAATAAGTCAGAAATTTTTCCTATTTTGGGGCAAAAAAACAGAAATTCCCTTTGTTTTGGGGGAAAAAGACAGAAATTCCACTTATTTAGAGGCAAAAAAGCAGAAATTCCCCTTATTCTGGAGCAAAAATTAAGAAATTTCCCTTTTTTATGGCAAAAAGGTAGGCATTCTTCTTATTTTCGGACAAAAAGGCAGAAATTCCACATATTTTAGGGCAAAAGGCAGAAATTCCCCTTATTTAGGGCAAAATTGCAGAAATTTCCCTAATTGTGGGGCAAAAAACAGATATTTCCCTAATTGTGGGGCAAAAAACAGATATTCCCCTTATTTTGGGGCAAAGTTGCAGAAATTTCCCTTATTATGGGGAAAAATTGCAGAAATTTCCCTTATTTTAGCGCAAAATTGCAGAAATTTTAATAATTGTAGGGCAAGAAGGCAGAAATTCTCTTTATTTTGGGGCAAAACTGAGAAATTCCACTTATTTTGGGGCAAAATTCCAGAAATTTCTTTTATTTTGGGGCAAAATTGCAGAAATTTCACTTATTTTAGGGGAAAAAAGGCAGAAATTTTCCTTATTTTGGGACAAAAAGGCAGAAATTCATAATATTTTGTGCCAAAATTCAGAAATTCCCCCTTTTTTGAGTTAAAAAGGCTGAAATTCCCTTTATTTGGGGGCAAAAAAGCAGAAATTTCCCTAATTTTGGGGCAAAATTGCGGAAATTTCACTTATTTCAGGGTAATAAGTCAGAAATTTTCCTTATTTTGGGGCAAAAAAGACAGAAATTCCCTTTGTTTGGGGAGAGAAAGGCAGAAATTCCACTTATTTAGAGGCAAAAATGCAGAAATTCCCCTTATTTTGGATCAAAATTTCAGAAATTCACCTAATTGTGGGGCAAAAAGGCAGAAATTCCCTATCTGTTGGAGCAAAATAACAGAAATTCTTTTTTTTGTGGGGCAAAACTCAGAAATTCCATTTATTTTGGGGCAAAATTCCAGAAATTTCACTTATTTTGGGGCAAAATTGCAGAAATTTCAATTATTTTGGGGCAAAATTGCCCAAATTTCATTTATTTCAGAAAAAAAGCAGAAATTTTCTTATTTGGAGGCAAAAAGGCAGAAATTTGTATTATTTTGGTACAAAATTGCAGAAATTTTTCCTATTTTGGGGAAAAAAGGCAGAAATTTCCCATATTTTGGGGCAAAAATGCAGAAATTCCCCTTATTTTGAGGTAAAAGGCTGAAATTCCCCTTATTTAGGGGCAAAAAAAAGAAATTTCACTTATTTTGTTGCAAAATTGCAGAAATTTCACTTATTTCAGGGAAAATAGTCAGAAATTTTTCTTATTTTGGGGCAAAAAGGCAGAAATTCCTAATATTTTGTGGCAAAAATGCAGAAATTCCCCTTATTTTGAGGTAAAAAGGCTGAAATTCCCCTTATTTAGGGGCAAAAAGGCAGAAATTTCTTTTATTTTGGGGCAAAATTGCAGAAATTTCACTTATTTCAGGGTAATAAGTCAGAAATTTTCCTTAATTTGAAGCAAAAAAGACAGAAATTCCCTTTGTTTTGGGGGAAAAAGACAGAAATTCCACTTATTTAGAGGCAAAAAAGCAGAAATTCCCCTTATTTTGGAGCAAAAATGAAGAAATTTCCCTTTTTTATGGCAAAAAGGTATGCATTCTTCTTATTTTCGGACAAAAAGGCAGAAATTCCCCATATTTTGGGGCAAAAGGCAGAAATTCCCCTTATTTAGGGCAAAATTGCAGAAATTTCCCTAATTGCGGGGCAAAAAACAGAAATTTTCCTAATTGTGGGGCAAAAAACAGAAATTCCCCTTATTGTGGGGCAAAGTGGCAGAAATTTCTCTTATTATGGGGAAAAATTGCAGAAATTTCTTATTTTAGGGCAAAATTGCAGAAATTTTAATAATTGTGAAGCAAAAAGGCAGAAATTCTCTTTATTTTGGGGCAAAAATGAGAAATTCCACTTATTTTGGGGCAAAATTCCAGAAATTTCTTATATTTTGGGGCAAAATTGCAGAAATTTCACTTATTTCAGGGAAAAAAGGCAGAAATTTTCATTATTTTGGGGCATAAAGAAAGAAATTCATAATATTTTGTGCCAAAATTCAGAAATTCCCCATATTTTGAGGTAAAAAGGCTGAAATTCCCTTTATTTGGGGGCAAAAAGGCAGAAATTTCCTTTATTTTGGGGCAAAATTGCAGAAATTTCACTTATTTCAGGGTAATAAGTCAGAAATTTTCCTTATTTTGGGGCAAAAAAGACAGAAATTCCCTTTGTTTTGGGAGAAAAAGGCAGAAATTCCACTTATTTAGAGGCAAAAGTAGAAATTCCCCTTATTTTGGAGCAAAATTTCAGAAATTCCCCTAATTGTGGGGCAAAAAGGCAGAAATTCCCTATATGTTGGGACAAAATAACAGAAATTCTCCTTATTTTGGGGGCAAAACTCAGAAATTCCACTTATTTTGGGTCAAAATTCCAGAAATTTCACTTATTTTGGGGCAAAATTGCAGAAATTTCAATTATTTTGGGGCACAATTGCAGAAATTTCACTTATTTCAGAACAAAAGCAGAAATTTTCTTATTTGCGTGCAAAAAGGCAGAAATTAGTATTATTTTGGTACAAAATTGCACAAATTTTTCTTATTTTGAGGAAAAAAGGCAGAAATTTCCCATATTTTGGGACAAAAATGCAGAAATTCCCCTTATTTTCAGGTAAAAATGCTGAAATTCCCCTTATTTGGGGGCAAAAAGCAAGAAATTTCACTTATTTTGGGGCAAAATTGCAGAAATTTCACTCATTTCAGGGAAAAAAGGCAGAAATTTGACTTATTTTAGGGCAAAAAGGCAGAAATTCCTAATATTTTGTGGCAAAAATGCAGAAATTTCCCTTATTTTGAGGTAAAAAGGCTGAAATTCCCCTTATTTGGGAGCAAAAAGGCAGAAATTTTCCTTATTTTGGAGCAAAATTGCAGAAATTTCACTTATTTCAGGGTAATAAGTCAGAAATTTTCCTTATTTTGGGGCAAAAAACAGGAATTCCCTTTGTTTTGGGGGAAAAAGACAGAAATTACACTTATTTAGAGGCAAAAAAGCAGAAATTCCACTTATTTTGGAGCAAAAATGAAGAAATTTCCCTTCTTTACGGCAAAAAGGTAGGCATTCCTCTTATTTTCGGACAAAAAGGCAGAAATTCCTAATATTTTGTGGCAAAAATGCAGAAATTCCTAATATTTTGTGGCAAAAATGCAGAAATTTCTTTTATTTTGAGGTAAAAAGGCTGAAATTCCCCTTATTTGGGGGCAAAAATGCAGAAATTTCCCTTATTTTGGGGCAATTTGCAGAAATTTCACTTATTTCAGGGTAATAAGTCAGAAATTTTTCCTATTTTGGGGCAAAAAAACAGAAATTCCCTTTGTTTTGGGGGAAAAAGACAGAAATTCCACTTATTTAGAGGCAAAAAAGCAGAAATTCCCCTTATTCTGGAGCAAAAATGAAGAAATTTCCCTTCTTTATGGCAAAAAGGTAGGCATTCTCCTTATTTTCGGACAAAAAGGCAGAAATTCCACATATTTTGGGGCAAAAGGCAGAAATTCCCCTTATTTAGGGCAAAATTGCAGAAATTTCCCTAATTGTGGGGCAAAAAACAGATATTCCCCTTATTTTGGGATAAGTTGCAGAAATTTCCCTTATTATGGTGAAAAATTGCAGAAATTTCCCTTATTTTAGCGCAAAATTGCAGAAATTTTAATAATTGTAGGGCAAGAAGGCAGAAATTCTCTTTATTTTGGGGCAAAACTGAGAAATTCCACTTATTTTGGGGCAAAATTCCAGAAATTTCTTTTATTTTGGGGCAAAATTGCAGAAATTTCACTTATTTTGGGGAAAAATTGCAGAAATTTCACTTAGTTCAGGGAAAAAAGGCAGAAATTTTTCTTAATTTGGGATAAAAAGGCAGAAATTCATAATATTTTGTGCCAAAATTCAGAAATTCCCCTTTTTTTGAGTTAAAAAGGCTGAAATTCCCTTTATTTGGGGGCAAAAAAGCAGAAATTTCCCTAATTTTGGGGCAAAATTGCAGAAATTTCACTTATTTCAGGGTAATAAGTCAGAAATTTTCCTTATTTTGGGGCAAAAAAGACAGAAATTCCCTTTGTTTGGGGAGAGAAAGGCAGAAATTCCACATATTTAGAGGCAAAAAAGCAGAAATTCCCCTTATTTTGGATCAAAATTTCAGAAATTCACCTAATTGTGGGGCAAAAAGGCAGAAATTCCCTATCTGTTGGAGCAAAATAACAGAAATTCTTTTCTGGGGGCAAAACTCAGAAATTCCATTTATTTTGGGGCAAAATTGCAGAAATTTCAATTATTTTGGGGCACAATTGCAGAAATTTCACTTATTTCAGAACAAAAGCAGAAATTTTCTTATTTGCGTGCAAAAAGGCAGAAATTAGTATTATTTTGGTACAAAATTGCACAAATTTTTCTTATTTTGAGGAAAAAAGGCAGAAATTTCCCATATTTTGGGACAAAAATGCAGAAATTCCCCTTATTTTCAGGTAAAAATGCTGAAATTCCCCTTATTTGGGGGCAAAAAGCAAGAAATTTCACTTATTTTGGGGCAAAATTGCAGAAATTTCACTCATTTCAGGGAAAAAAGGCAGAAATTTGACTTATTTTAGGGCAAAAAGGCAGAAATTCCTAATATTTTGTGGCAAAAATGCAGAAATTTCCCTTATTTTGAGGTAAAAAGGCTGAAATTCCCCTTATTTGGGAGCAAAAAGGCAGAAATTTTCCTTATTTTGGAGCAAAATTGCAGAAATTTCACTTATTTCAGGGTAATAAGTCAGAAATTTTCCTTATTTTGGGGCAAAAAACAGGAATTCCCTTTGTTTTGGGGGAAAAAGACAGAAATTACACTTATTTAGAGGCAAAAAAGCAGAAATTCCACTTATTTTGGAGCAAAAATGAAGAAATTTCCCTTCTTTACGGCAAAAAGGTAGGCATTCCTCTTATTTTCGGACAAAAAGGCAGAAATTCCTAATATTTTGTGGCAAAAATGCAGAAATTCCTAATATTTTGTGGCAAAAATGCAGAAATTTCTTTTATTTTGAGGTAAAAAGGCTGAAATTCCCCTTATTTGGGGGCAAAAATGCAGAAATTTCCCTTATTTTGGGGCAATTTGCAGAAATTTCACTTATTTCAGGGTAATAAGTCAGAAATTTTTCCTATTTTGGGGCAAAAAAACAGAAATTCCCTTTGTTTTGGGGGAAAAAGACAGAAATTCCACTTATTTAGAGGCAAAAAAGCAGAAATTCCCCTTATTCTGGAGCAAAAATGAAGAAATTTCCCTTCTTTATGGCAAAAAGGTAGGCATTCTCCTTATTTTCGGACAAAAAGGCAGAAATTCCACATATTTTGGGGCAAAAGGCAGAAATTCCCCTTATTTAGGGCAAAATTGCAGAAATTTCCCTAATTGTGGGGCAAAAAACAGATATTCCCCTTATTTTGGGATAAGTTGCAGAAATTTCCCTTATTATGGTGAAAAATTGCAGAAATTTCCCTTATTTTAGCGCAAAATTGCAGAAATTTTAATAATTGTAGGGCAAGAAGGCAGAAATTCTCTTTATTTTGGGGCAAAACTGAGAAATTCCACTTATTTTGGGGCAAAATTCCAGAAATTTCTTTTATTTTGGGGCAAAATTGCAGAAATTTCA
The DNA here is from genome assembly GCF_963924665.1 of Micromys minutus. Lineage (NCBI taxonomy): Eukaryota > Metazoa > Chordata > Mammalia > Rodentia > Muridae > Micromys > Micromys minutus. The sequence continues at coordinate 112,351 of NW_027667571.1, forward strand.
CTTATTTTGGGGAAAAATTGCAGAAATTTCACTTAGTTCAGGGAAAAAAGGCAGAAATTTTTCTTAATTTGGGATAAAAAGGCAGAAATTCATAATATTTTGTGCCAAAATTCAGAAATTCCCCTTTTTTTGAGTTAAAAAGGCTGAAATTCCCTTTATTTGGGGGCAAAAAAGCAGAAATTTCCCTAATTTTGGGGCAAAATTGCAGAAATTTCACTTATTTCAGGGTAATAAGTCAGAAATTTTCCTTATTTTGGGGCAAAAAAGACAGAAATTCCCTTTGTTTGGGGAGAGAAAGGCAGAAATTCCACATATTTAGAGGCAAAAAAGCAGAAATTCCCCTTATTTTGGATCAAAATTTCAGAAATTCACCTAATTGTGGGGCAAAAAGGCAGAAATTCCCTATCTGTTGGAGCAAAATAACAGAAATTCTCCTTTTTTGGGGGCTAAACTCAGAAATTCCATTTATTTTGGGGCAAAATTCCAGAAATTTCACTTATTTTGGGGCAAAATTGCAGAAATTTCAATTATTTTGGGGCAAAATTGCCCAAATTTCACTTATTTCAGAAAAAAAGCAGAAATTTTCTTATTTGGAGGCAAAAAGGCAGAAATTTGTATTATTTTGGTACAAAATTGCAGAAATTTTTCCTATTTTGGGGAAAAAAGGCAGAAATTTCCCATATTTTGGGGCACAAATGCAGAAATTCCCCTTATTTTGAGGTAAAGGGCTGAAATTCCCCTTATTTAAGGGCAAAAAAAAGAAATTTCACTTATTTTGTTGCAAAATTGCAGAAATTTCACTTATTTCAGGGAAAATAGGCAGAAATTTTTCTTATTTTGGGGCAAAAAGGCAGAAATTCCTAATATTTTGTGGCAAAAATGCAGAAATTCCCCTTATTTTGAGGTAAAAAGGCTGAAATTCCCCTTATTTAGGGGCAAAAAGGCAGAAATTTCTTTTATTTTGGGGCAAAATTGCTGAAAATTCACTTATTTCACGGTAATAAGTCAGTAATTTTCCTTATTTTGGGTCAAAAAAGACAGAAATTCCCTTTGTTTTTGGGGGAAAAAGAAAGAAATTCCACTTATTTAGAGGCAAAAAAGCAGAAATTCACCTTATTTTGGAGCAAAAATTAAGAAATTTCTCTTTTTTATGGCAAAAAGGTATGCATTCTTCTTATTTTCGGGCAGAAAGGCAGAAATTCCCCGTATTTTGGAGCAAAATTGCAGAAATTCCTTTCATTGTGAAGTAAAAAGGCAGAAATTCCCTATATGTTGGGGCATAAAGACAGAAATTCTCTTTATTTTGGGGCAAAACTCAGAAATTCCACTTATTTTTGGGCAAAATTCCAGAAATTTCCCTTATTTTGGGGCAAAATTGCAGAAATTTCACTTATTTTGGGGCAAAATTGCAGAAATTTCACTTATTTCAGGGAAAATAGGCAGAAATTTTTCTTATTTTGGGGCAAAAAGGCAGAAATTCCTAATATTTTGTGGCAAAAATGCAGAAATTCCCCTTATTTTGAGGTAAAAAGGCTAAAATTCCCCTTATTTGGGGGCAAAAAGGCAGAAATTTCCCTTATTTTGGAGCCATATTGCAGAAATTTCAATTATTTCAGGGTACTAAGTCAGAAATTTTCTTTATTTTGGGGCAAAAAACAGAAATTCCCTTTGTTTTGGGGGAAAAAGACAGAAATTCCACTTATTTAGAGGCAAAAAAGCAGAAATTCCCCTTATTTTGGAGCAAAAATGAAGAAATTTCCCTTCTTTATGGCAAAAAGGTAGGCAGTCTTCTTATTTTCGGACAAAAAAGCAGAAATTCCTAATATTTTGTGGCAAAAATGCAGAAATTCCTAATATTTTGTTGCAAAAATGCAGAAATTTCTTTTATTTTGAAGTAAAAAGGCTGAAATTCCCGTTATTTGGGGGCAAAAATGCAGAAATTTCCCTTATTTTGGGGCAAAATTGCAGAAATTTCACTTATTTTGGGGCAAAATTGCAGAAATTTCACTTATTTCAGGGAAAATAGGCAGAAATTTTTCTTCTTTTGGGGCAAAAAGGCAGAAATTTCCCTTATTTTGAGGTAAAAAGGCTGAAATTCCCCTTATTTGGGGGCAAAAAGGCAGAAATTTTCCTTATTTTGGAGCAAAATTGCAGAAATTTCCCTTATTTCAGGGTAATAAGTCAGAAATTTTCCTTATTTTGGGGCAAAAAACAGGAATTCCCTTTGTTATGGGAGAAAAAGACAGAAATTACACTTATTTAGAGGCAAAAAAGCAGAAATTCCCTTTATTTTGGAGCAAAAATGAGGAAATTTCCCTTCTTTATGGCAAAAAGGTAGGCATTCTTCTTATTTTCGGACAAAAAGGCAGCAATTCCTAATATTTTGTGGCAAAAATGCAGAAATTCCTAATATTTTGTTGCAAAAATGCAGAAATTTCTTTTATTTTGAGGTAAAAAGGCTGAAATTTCTCTTATTTAGGTTCAAAAATGGCAGAAATTTCCCTTATTTTTGGGGCAAAATTGCAGAAATTTCACTTATTTCAGGGAAAAAAGGCAGAAATTTTCATTATTTTGGGGCAAAAAGAAAGAAATTCATAATATTTTGTGCCAAAATTCAGAAATTCCCCATATTTTGAGGTAAAAAGGCTGAAATTCCCTTTATTTGGGGGCAAAAAGGCAGAAATTTCCTTTATTTTGGGGCAAAATTGCAGAAATTTCACTTATTTCAGGGTAATAAGTCAGAAATTTTCCTTATTTTGGGGCAAAAAAGACAGAAATTCCCTTTGTTTTTGGAGAAAAAGGCAGAAATTCCACTTATTTAGATGCAAAAGTAGAAATTCCCCTTATTTTGGAGCAAAATTTCAGAAATTCCCCTAATTGTGGGGCAAAAAGGCAGAAATTCCCTATATGTTGGGACAAAATAACAGAAATTCTCCTTATTTTGGGGGCAAAACTCAGAAATTCCACTTATTTTGGGTCAAAATTCCAGAAATTTCACTTATTTTGGGGCAAAATTGCAGAAATTTCAATTATTTTGGGGCAAAATTGCAGAAATTTCACTTATTTCAGAACAAAAGCAGAAATTTTCTTATTTGCGTGCAAAAAGGCATAAATTTGTATTATTTTGGTACAAAATTGCACAAATTTTTCTTATTTTGAGGAAAAAAGGCAGAAATTTCCCATATTTTGGGGCAAAAATGCAGAAATTCCCCTTATTTTGAGGTAAAAATGCTGAAATTCCCCTTATTTGGGGGCAAAAAGCAAGAAATTTCACTTATTTTGGGGCAAAATTGCAGAAATTTCACTCATTTCAGGGAAAAAAGGCAGAAATTTGACTTATTTTAGGGCAAAAAGGCAGAAATTCCTAATATTTTGTGGCAAAAATGCAGAAATTTCCCTTATTTTGAGGTAAAAAGGCTGAAATTCCCCTTATTTGGGAGCAAAAAGGCAGAAATTTTCCTTATTTTGGAGCAAAATTGCAGAAATTTCACTTATTTCAGGGTAATAAGTCAGAAATTTTCCTTATTTTGGGGCAAAAAACAGGAATTCCCTTTGTTTTGGGGGAAAAAGACAGAAATTACACTTATTTAGAGGCAAAAAAGCAGAAATTCCACTTATTTTGGAGCAAAAATGAAGAAATTTCCCTTCTTTACGGCAAAAAGGTAGGCATTCTTCTTATATTCGGACAAAAAGGCAGAAATTCCTAATATTTTGTGGCAAAAATGAAGAAATTCCTAATATTTTGTGGCAAAAATGCAGAAATTTCTTTTATTTTGAGGTAAAAAGGCTGAAATTCCCCTTATTTGGGGGCAAAAATGCAGAAATTTCCCTTATTTTGGGGCAATTTGCAGAAATTTCCCTAATTGTGGGGCAAAAAACAGATATTCCCCTTATTTTGGGGCAAAGTTGCAGAAATTTCCCTTATTATGGGGAATAATTGCAGAAATTTCCCTTATTTTAGCGCAAAATTGCAGAAATTTTAATAATTGTATGGCAAAAAGGCAGAAATTCCCTTTATTTTGTGGCAAAACTGAGAAATTCCACTTATTTTGGGGCAAAATGCCAGAAATTTCTTATATTTTGGGGCAAAATTGCAGAAATTTCACTTATTTCAGGGAAAAAAAGGCAGAAATTTTCATTATTTTGGGGCAAAAAGAAAGAAATTCATAATATTTTGTGCCAAAATTCAGAAATTCCCCATATTTTGAGGTAAAAAGGCTGAAATTCCCTTTATTTGGGGGCAAAAAGGCAGAAATTTCCTTTATTTTGGGGCAAAATTGCAGAAATTTCACTTATTTCAGGGTAATAAGTCAGAAATTTTCCTTATTTTGGGGCAAAAAAGACAGAAATTCCCTTTGTTTTGGGAGAAAAAGGCAGAAATTCCACTTATTTAGAGGCAAAAGTAGAAATTCCCCTTATTTTGGAGCAAAATTTCAGAAATTCCCCTAATTGTGGGGCAAAAAGGCAGAAATTCCCTATATGTTGGGACAAAATAACAGAAATTCTCCTTATTTTGGGGGCAAAACTCAGAAATTCCACTTATTTTGGGTCAAAATTCCAGAAATTTCACTTATTTTGGGGCAAAATTGCAGAAATTTCAATTATTTTGGGGCAAAATTGCAGAAATTTCACTTATTTCAGAACAAAAGCAGAAATTTTCTTATTTGCGTGCAAAAAGGCATAAATTTGTATTATTTTGGTACAAAATTGCACAAATTTTTCTTATTTTGAGGAAAAAAGGCAGAAATTTCCCATATTTTGGGGCAAAAATGCAGAAATTCCCCTTATTTTGAGGTAAAAATGCTGAAATTCCCCTTATTTGGGGGCAAAAAGCAAGAAATTTCACTTATTTTGGGGCAAAATTGCAGAAATTTCACTCATTTCAGGGAAAAAAGGCAGAAATTTGACTTATTTTAGGGCAAAAAGGCAGAAATTCCTAATATTTTGTGGCAAAAATGCAGAAATTCCTAATATTTTGTGGCAAAAATGAAGAAATTCCTAATATTTTGTGGCAAAAATGCAGAAATTTCTTTTATTTTGAGGTAAAAAGGCTGAAATTCCCCTTATTTGGGGGCAAAAATGCAGAAATTTCCCTTATTTCGGGGCAATTTGCAGAAATTTCCCTAATTGTGGGGCAAAAAACAGATATTCCCCTTATTTTCGGGCAAAGTTGCAGAAATTTCCCTTATTATGGGGAAAAATTGCAGAAATTTCCCTTATTTTAGCGCAAAATTGCAGAAATTTTAATAATTGTAGGGCAAAAAGGCAGAAATTCCCTTTATTTTGGGGCAAAACTGAGAAATTCCACTTATTTTGGGGCAAAATTCCAGAAATTTCTTATATTTTGGGGCAAAATTGCAGAAATTTCACTTATTTCAGGGAAAAAAGGCAGAAATTTTCATTATTTTGGGGCAAAAAGAAAGAAATTCATAATATTTTGTGCCAAAATTCAGAAATTCCCCATATTTTGAGGTAAAAAGGCTGAAATTCCCTTTATTTGGGGGCAAAAAGGCAGAAATTTCCTTTATTTTGGGGCAAAATTGCAGAAATTTCACTTATTTCAGGGTAATAAGTCAGAAATTTTCCTTATTTTGGGGCAAAAAAGACAGAAATTCCCTTTGTTTTGGGAGAAAAAGGCAGAAATTCCACTTATTTAGAGGCAAAAGTAGAAATTCCCCTTATTTTGGAGCAAAATTTAAGAAATTCCCCTAATTGTGGGGCAAAAAGGCAGAAATTCCCTATATGTTGGGACAAAATAACAGAAATTCTCCTTATTTTGGGGGCAAAACTCAGAAATTCCACTTATTTTGGGTCAAAATTCCAGAAATTTCACTTATTTTGGGGCAAAATTGCAGAAATTTCAATTATTTTGGGGCAAAATTGCAGAAATTTCACTTATTTCAGAACAAAAGCAGAAATTTTCTTATTTGCGTGCAAAAAGGCAGAAATTTGTATTATTTTGGTACAAAATTGCACAAATTTTTCTTATTTTGAGGAAAAAAGGCAGAAATTTCCCATATTTTGGGGCAAAAATGCAGAAATTCCCCTTATTTTGAGGTAAAAATGCTGAAATTCCCCTTATTTGGGGGCAAAAAGCAAGAAATTTCACTTATTTTGGGGCAAAATTGCAGAAATTTCACTCATTTCAGGGAAAAAAGGCAGAAATTTGACTTATTTTAGGGCAAAAAGGCAGAAATTTCTAATATTTTGTGGCAAAAATGCAGAAATTCCTAATATTTTGTGGCAAAAATGCAGAAATTTCTTTTATATTGAGGTAAAAAGGCTGAAATTCCCCTTATTTGGGGGCAAAAATGCAGAAATTTCCCTTATTTTGGGGCAATTTGCAGAAATTTCACTTATTTCAGGGTAATAAGTCAGAAATTTTTCCTATTTTGGGGCAAAAAAACAGAAATTCCCTTTGTTTTGGGGGAAAAAGACAGAAATTCCACTTATTTAGAGGCAAAAAAGCAGAAATTCCCCTTATTCTAGAGCAAAAATTAAGAAATTTCCCTTTTTTATGGCAAAAAGGTAGGCATTCTTCTTATTTTCGGACAAAAAGGCAGAAATTCCACATATTTTGGGGCAAAAGGCAGAAATTCCCCTTATTTAGGGCAAAATTGCAGAAATTTCCCTAATTGTGGGGCAAAAAACAGAAATTTCCCTAATTGTGGGGCAAAAAACAGATATTCCCCTTATTTTGGGGCAAAGTTGCAGAAATTTCCCTTATTATGGGGAAAAATTGCAGAAATTTCCCTTATTTTAGCGCAAAATTGCTGAAATTTTAATAATTGTAGGGCAAGAAGGCAGAAATTCTCTTTATTTTGGGGCAAAACTGAGAAATTCCACTTATTTTGGGGCAAAATTCCAGAAATTTCTTTTATTTTGGGGCAAAATTGCAGAAATTTCACTTATTTTGGGGAAAAATTGCAGAAATTTCACTTATTTTAGGGAAAAAAAGCAGAAATTTTCCTTATTTTGGGACAAAAAGGCAGAAATTCATAATATTTTGTGCCAAAATTCAGAAATTCCCCTTTTTTTGAGATAAAAAGGCTGAAATTCCCTTTATTTGGGGGCAAAAAAGCAGAAATTTCCCTAATTTTGTGGCAAAATTGCAGAAATTTCACTTATTTCAGGGTAATAAGTCAGAAATTTTCCTTATTTTGGGGCAAAAAAGACAGAAATTCCCTTTGTTTGGAAAGAGAAAGGAAGAAATTCCACTTATTTAGAGGCAAAAAAGCAGAAATTCCCCTTATTTTGGATCAAAATTTCAGAAATTCACCTAATTGTGGGGCAAAAAGGCAGAAATTCCCTATCTGTTGGAGCAAAATAACAGAAATTCTCCTTTTTTGGGGGCAAAACTCATAAATTCCATTTATTTTGGGGCAAAATTCCAGAAATTTCACTTATTTTGGGGCAAAATTGCAGAAATTTCAATTATTTTGGAGCAAAATTGCCCAAATTCCACTTATTTCAGAAAAAAAGCAGAAATTTTCTTATTTGAGGCAAAAAGGCAGAAATTTGTATTATTTTGGTACAAAATTGCAGAAATTTTTCCTATTTTGGGGAAAAAAGGCAGAAATTTCCCATATTTTGGGGCAAAAATGCAGAAATTCCCCTTATTTTGAGGTAAAAGGCTGTAATTCCCCTTATTTAGGGGCAAAAAAAAGAAATTTCACTTATTTTGTTGCAAAATTGCAGAAATTTCACTTATTTCAGGGAAAATAGGCAGAAATTTTTCTTATTTTGGGGCAAAAAGGCAGAAATTTCTAATATTTTGTGGCAAAAATGCAGAAATTCCCCTTATTTTGAGGTAAAAAGGCTGAAATTCCCCTTATTTAGGGGCAAAAAGGCAGAAATTTCTTTTATTTTGGGGCAAAATTGCTGAAAATTCACTTATTTCACGGTAATAAGTCAGAAATTTTCCTTATTTTGGGTCAAAAAAGACAGAAATTCCCTTTGTTTTTGGGGGAAAAAGACAGAAATTCCACTTATTTAGAGGCAAAAAAGCAGAAATTCACCTTATTTTGGAGCAAAAATTAAGAAATTTCTCTTTTTTATGGCAAAAAGGTATGCATTCTTCTTATTTTCGGGCAGAAAGGCAGAAATTCCCCGTATTTTGGAGCAAAATTGCAGAAATTCCTTTCATTGTGAAGTAAAAAGGCAGAAATTCCCTATATGTTGGGGCATAAAGACAGAAATTCTCTTTATTTTGGGGCAAAACTCAGAAATTCCACTTATTTTTGGGCAAAATTCCAGAAATTTCCCTTATTTTGGGGCAAAATTGCAGAAATTTCACTTATTTTGGGGCAAAATTGCAGAAATTTCACTTATTTCAGGGAAAATAGGGAGAAATTCTTCTTATTTTGGGGCAAAAAGGCAGAAATTCCTAATATTTTGTGGCAAAAATGCAGAAATTTCACTAATTTTAAGGTAAAAAGGCTAAAATTCCCCTTATTTGGGGGCAAAAAGGCAGAAATTTCCCTTATTTTGGAGCAAAATTGCAGAAATTTCAATTATTTCAGGGTACTAAGTCAGAAATTTTCTTTATTTTGGGGCAAAAAACAGAAATTCCCTTTGTTTTGGGGTAAAAGACATAAATTCCACTTATTTAGAGGCAAAAAAGCAGAAATTCCCCTTATTTTGGAGCAAAAATGAAGAAATTTCCCTTCTTTATGGCAAAAAGGTAGGCAGTCTTCTTATTTTCGGACAAAAAGGCAGAAATTCCTAATATTTTGTGGCAAAAATGCAGAAATTCCTAATATTTTGTTGCAAAAATGCAGAAATTTCTTTTATTTTGAAGTAAAAAGGCTGAAATTCCCCTTATTTGGGGGCAAAAATGCAGAAATTTCCCTTATTTTGGGGCAATTGGCAGAAATTTCACTTAATTCAGGGTAAAAAGTCAGAAATTTTTCTTATTTTGGGGCAAAAATACAGAAATTCCCTTTGTTTTGGGGGAAAAAGACAGAAATTCCACTTATTTAGAGGCAAAAAGGCAAAAGTTCCCCTTATTTTGGAGCAAAAATGAAGAAATTTCCCTTTTTTTATGGCAAAAAGGTAGGCATTCTTCTTATTTTCGGACAAAAAGGCAGAAATTCCCCATATTTTGGGCAAAAGGCAGAAATTTCCCTTATTTAGGGCAAAATTGCAGAAATTTCCCTAATTGTGGATCAAAAAACAGAAATTTCCCTAATTGTGGGGCAAAAAACAGAAATTCCTCTTATTTTGGGGCAAAGTTGCAGAAATTTACCTTATAATCGGGAAAAATTGCAGAAATTTCCCTTATTTTAGGGCAAAATTGCAGAAATTTTACTAATTGTGGGGCAAAAAGTCAGAAATTCTCTTTATTTTGGGGCCAAACTCAGAAATTCCACTTATTTTGGGGCAAAATTCCAGAAATTTCTTTTATTTTGGGGCAAAATTGCAGAAATTTCACTTATTTTCGGGCAAAATTGCAGAAATTTCACTTATTTCAGGGAAAAAAGGCAGAAATTTTCCTTATTTTGAAAAAAAAAGGCAGAAAATCATATTTTGTGCCAAAATTCAGAAATTCCCCTTTTTTTGAGGTAAAAGGCTGAAATTCCCTTTATTTGGGGGCAAAAAGGCAGAAATTTCCCTTATTTTGAGGCAAAATTGCAGAAATTTCACTTATTTCAAGGAAAGAAGTCAGAAATTTTCTTTATTTTGGGGCAAGAAAGACAGAAATTCTCTTTAATTGGGGGAAAAAGACAGAAATTCCACTTATTTAGTGGTAAAAAGGCTAAAATTCCCCTTATTTTGGAGCAAAAATGAAGAAATTTCCCTTTTTTATGGCAAAAAGTTATGCATTCTTCATATTTTCGGGCAAAAAGGCATAAATTCCCCGTATTTTGGAGCAAAATTGCAGAAATTCCCCTAATTGTGAAACAAAAAGGCAGAAATTCCCTAAATGTTGGGGCATAAAGACAGAAATTCTCTTTATTTTGGGGCAAAACTCAGAAATTCCACTTATTTTTGGGCAAAATTCCAGAAATTTCCCTTATTTTGGGGCAAAATTGCAGAAATTTCACTTATTTTGGGGCAAAATTGCAGAAATTTCACTTATTTCAGGGAAAATAGGCAGAAATTTTTCTTATTTTGGGGCAAAAAGGCAGAAATTTCTAATATTTTGTGGCAAAAATGCAGAAATTTCCCTTATTTTGAGGTAAAAAGGCTGAAATTCCCCTTATTTGGGGGCGAAAAGGCAGAAATTTTCCTTATTTTGGAGCAAAATTGCAGAAATTTCACTTATTTCAGGGTAATAAGTCAGAAATTTTCCTTATTTTGGGGCAAAAAACAGGAATTCCCTTTGTTTTGGGAGAAAAAGACAGAAATTACACTTATTTAGAGGCAAAAAAGCAGAAATTCCCTTTATTTTGGAGCAAAAATGAGGAAATTTCCCTTCTTTATGGCAAAAAGGTAGGCATTCTTCTTATTTTCGGACAAAAAGGCAGAAATTCCTAATATTTTGTGGCAAAAATGCAGAAATTCCTAATATTTTGTTGCAAAAATGCAGAAATTTCTTTTATTTTGAGGTAAAAAGGCTGAAATTTCCCTTATTTGGGGACAAAAATGGCAGAAATTTCCCTTATTTTTGGGGCAAAATTGCAGAAATTTCACTTATTTCAGGGTAATAAGTCAGAAATTTTCCTTAATTTGAAGCAAAAAAGACAGAAATTCCCTTTGTTTTCGGGGAAAAAGACAGAAATTCCACTTATTTAGAGGCAAAAAAGCAGAAATTCCCCTTATTATGGAGCATAAATGAAGAAATTTCCCTTTTTTATGGCAAAAAGGTATGCATTCTTCTTATTTTCAGACAAAAAGGCAGAAATTTCCCATATTTTGGGGCAAAAGGCAGAAATTCCCCTTATTTAGGGCAAAATTGCAGAAATTTCCCTAATTGTGGGGCAAAAAACAGAAATTTTCCTAATTGTGGGGCAAAAAACAGAAATTCCCCTTATTTTGGGGCAAAATTGCAGAAATTTCACTTATTTCAGAACAAAAGCAGAAATTTTCTTATTTGCGTGCAAAAAGGCAGAAATTTGTATTATTTTGGTACAAAATTGCACAAATTTTTCTTATTTTGAGGAAAAAAGGCAGAAATTTCCCATATTTTGGGGCAAAAATGCAGAAATTCCCCTTATTTTGAGGTAAAAATGCTGAAATTCCCCTTATTTGGGGGCAAAAAGCAAGAAATTTCACTTATTTTGTGGCAAAATTGCAGAAATTTCACTCATTTCAGGGAAAAAAGGCAGAAATTTGACTTATTTTAGGGCAAAAAGGCAGAAATTCTTAATATTTTGTGGCAAAAATGCAGAAATTTCCCTTATTTTGAGGTAAAAAGGCTGAAATTCCCCTTATTTGGGGGCAAAAAGGCAGAAATTTTCCTTATTTTGGAGCAAAATTGCAGAAATTTCACTTATTTCAGGTTAATAAGTCAGAAATTTTCCTTCTTTTGGGGCAAAAAACAGGAATTCCCTTTGTTTTGCGGGAAAAAGACAGAAATTACACTTATTTAGAGGCAAAAAAGCAGAAATTCCACTTATTTTGGAGCAAAAATGAAGAAATTTCCCTTCTTTATGGCAAAAAGATAGGCATTCTTCTTATTTTCGGACAAAAAGGCAGAAATTCCTAATATTTTGTGGCAAAAATGCAGAAATTCCTAATATTTTGTGGCAAAAATGCAGAAATTTCTTTTATTTTGAGGTAAAAAGGCTGAAATTCCCCTTATTTGGGGGCAAAAATACAGAAATTTCCCTTATTTTGGGGCAATTTGCAGAAATTTCACTTATTTCAGGGTAATAAGTCAGAAATTTTTCCTATTTTGGGGCAAAAAAACAGAAATTCCCTTTGTTTTGGGGGAAAAAGACAGAAATTCTACTTATTTAGAGGCAAAAAAGCAGAAATTCCCCTTATTCTGGAGCAAAAATGAAGAAATTTCCCTTTTTTATGGCAAAAAGGTAGGCATTCTTCTTATTTTCGGACAAAAAGGCAGAAATTCCACATATTTTGGGGCACAAGGCAGAAATTCCCCTCATTTAGGGCAAAATTGCAGAAATTTCCCTAATTGTGGGGCAAAAAACAGAAATTTCCCTAATTGTGGGGCAAAAAACAGATATTCCCCTTATTTTGGGGCAAAGTTGCAGAAATTTCCCTTATTATGGGGAAAAATTGCAGAAATTTCCCTTATTTTAGCGCAAAATTGCTGAAATTTTAATAATTGTAGGGCAAGAAGGCAGAAATTCTCTTTATTTTGGGGCAAAACTGAGAAATTCCACTTATTTTGGGGCAAAATTCCAGAAATTTCTTTTATTTTGGGGCAAAATTGCAGAAATTTCACTTATTTTGGGGAAAAATTGCAGAAATTTCACTTATTTTAGGGAAAAAAAGCAGAAATTTTCCTTATTTTGGGACAAAAAGGCAGAAATTCATAATATTTTGTGCCAAAATTCAGAAATTCCCCTTTTTTTGAGATAAAAAGGCTGAAATTCCCTTTATTTGGGGGCAAAAAAGCAGAAATTTCCCTAATTTTGTGGCAAAATTGCAGAAATTTCACTTATTTCAGGGTAATAAGTCAGAAATTTTCCTTATTTTGGGGCAAAAAAGACAGAAATTCCCTTTGTTTGGAAAGAGAAAGGAAGAAATTCCAATTATTTAGAGGCAAAAAAGCAGAAATTCCCCTTATTTTGGATCAAAATTTCAGAAATTCACCTAATTGTGGGGCAAAAAGGCAGAAATTCCCTATCTGTTGGAGCAAAATAACAGAAATTCTCCTTTTTTGGGGGCAAAACTCATAAATTCCATTTATTTTGGGGCAAAATTCCAGAAATTTCACTTATTTTGGGGCAAAATTGCAGAAATTTCAATTATTTTGGAGCAAAATTGCCCAAATTCCACTTATTTCAGAAAAAAAGCAGAAATTTTCTTATTTGAGGCAAAAAGGCAGAAATTTGTATTATTTTGGTACAAAATTGCAGAAATTTTTCCTATTTTGGGGAAAAAAGGCAGAAATTTCCCATATTTTGGGGCAAAAATGCAGAAATTCCCCTTATTTTGAGGTAAAAGGCTGTAATTCCCCTTATTTAGGGGCAAAAAAAAGAAATTTCACTTATTTTGTTGCAAAATTGCAGAAATTTCACTTATTTCAGGGAAAATAGGCAGAAATTTTTCTTATTTTGGGGCAAAAAGGCAGAAATTTCTAATATTTTGTGGCAAAAATGCAGAAATTCCCCTTATTTTGAGGTAAAAAGGCTGAAATTCCCCTTATTTAGGGGCAAAAAGGCAGAAATTTCTTTTATTTTGGGGCAAAATTGCTGAAAATTCACTTATTTCACGGTAATAAGTCAGAAATTTTCCTTATTTTGGGTCAAAAAAGACAGAAATTCCCTTTGTTTTTGGGGGAAAAAGACAGAAATTCCACTTATTTAGAGGCAAAAAAGCAGAAATTCACCTTATTTTGGAGCAAAAATTAAGAAATTTCTCTTTTTTATGGCAAAAAGGTATGCATTCTTCTTATTTTCGGGCAGAAAGGCAGAAATTCCCCGTATTTTGGAGCAAAATTGCAGAAATTCCTTTCATTGTGAAGTAAAAAGGCAGAAATTCCCTATATGTTGGGGCATAAAGACAGAAATTCTCTTTATTTTGGGGCAAAACTCAGAAATTCCACTTATTTTTGGGCAAAATTCCAGAAATTTCCCTTATTTTGGGGCAAAATTGCAGAAATTTCACTTATTTTGGGGCAAAATTGCAGAAATTTCACTTATTTCAGGGAAAATAGGGAGAAATTCTTCTTATTTTGGGGCAAAAAGGCAGAAATTCCTAATATTTTGTGGCAAAAATGCAGAAATTTCACTAATTTTAAGGTAAAAAGGCTAAAATTCCCCTTATTTGGGGGCAAAAAGGCAGAAATTTCCCTTATTTTGGAGCAAAATTGCAGAAATTTCAATTATTTCAGGGTACTAAGTCAGAAATTTTCTTTATTTTGGGGCAAAAAACAGAAATTCCCTTTGTTTTGGGGTAAAAGACATAAATTCCACTTATTTAGAGGCAAAAAAGCAGAAATTCCCCTTATTTTGGAGCAAAAATGAAGAAATTTCCCTTCTTTATGGCAAAAAGGTAGGCAGTCTTCTTATTTTCGGACAAAAAGGCAGAAATTCCTAATATTTTGTGGCAAAAATGCAGAAATTCCTAATATTTTGTTGCAAAAATGCAGAAATTTCTTTTATTTTGAAGTAAAAAGGCTGAAATTCCCCTTATTTGGGGGCAAAAATGCAGAAATTTCCCTTATTTTGGGGCAATTGGCAGAAATTTCACTTAATTCAGGGTAAAAAGTCAGAAATTTTTCTTATTTTGGGGCAAAAATACAGAAATTCCCTTTGTTTTGGGGGAAAAAGACAGAAATTCCACTTATTTAGAGGCAAAAAGGCAAAAGTTCCCCTTATTTTGGAGCAAAAATGAAGAAATTTCCCTTTTTTTATGGCAAAAAGGTAGGCATTCTTCTTATTTTCGGACAAAAAGGCAGAAATTCCCCATATTTTGGGCAAAAGGCAGAAATTTCCCTTATTTAGGGCAAAATTGCAGAAATTTCCCTAATTGTGGATCAAAAAACAGAAATTTCCCTAATTGTGGGGCAAAAAACAGAAATTCCTCTTATTTTGGGGCAAAGTTGCAGAAATTTACCTTATAATCGGGAAAAATTGCAGAAATTTCCCTTATTTTAGGGCAAAATTGCAGAAATTTTACTAATTGTGGGGCAAAAAGTCAGAAATTCTCTTTATTTTGGGGCCAAACTCAGAAATTCCACTTATTTTGGGGCAAAATTCCAGAAATTTCTTTTATTTTGGGGCAAAATTGCAGAAATTTCACTTATTTTCGGGCAAAATTGCAGAAATTTCACTTATTTCAGGGAAAAAAGGCAGAAATTTTCCTTATTTTGAAAAAAAAAGGCAGAAAATCATATTTTGTGCCAAAATTCAGAAATTCCCCTTTTTTTGAGGTAAAAGGCTGAAATTCCCTTTATTTGGGGGCAAAAAGGCAGAAATTTCCCTTATTTTGAGGCAAAATTGCAGAAATTTCACTTATTTCAAGGAAAGAAGTCAGAAATTTTCTTTATTTTGGGGCAAGAAAGACAGAAATTCTCTTTAATTGGGGGAAAAAGACAGAAATTCCACTTATTTAGTGGTAAAAAGGCTAAAATTCCCCTTATTTTGGAGCAAAAATGAAGAAATTTCCCTTTTTTATGGCAAAAAGTTATGCATTCTTCATATTTTCGGGCAAAAAGGCATAAATTCCCCGTATTTTGGAGCAAAATTGCAGAAATTCCCCTAATTGTGAAACAAAAAGGCAGAAATTCCCTAAATGTTGGGGCATAAAGACAGAAATTCTCTTTATTTTGGGGCAAAACTCAGAAATTCCACTTATTTTTGGGCAAAATTCCAGAAATTTCCCTTATTTTGGGGCAAAATTGCAGAAATTTCACTTATTTTGGGGCAAAATTGCAGAAATTTCACTTATTTCAGGGAAAATAGGCAGAAATTTTTCTTATTTTGGGGCAAAAAGGCAGAAATTTCTAATATTTTGTGGCAAAAATGCAGAAATTTCCCTTATTTTGAGGTAAAAAGGCTGAAATTCCCCTTATTTGGGGGCGAAAAGGCAGAAATTTTGTTATTTTGGAGCAAAATTGCAGAAATTTCACTTATTTCAGGGTAATAAGTCAGAAATTTTCCTTATTTTGGGGCAAAAAACAGGAATTCCCTTTGTTTTGGGAGAAAAAGACAGAAATTACACTTATTTAGAGGCAAAAAAGCAGAAATTCCCTTTATTTTGGAGCAAAAATGAGGAAATTTCCCTTCTTTATGGCAAAAAGGTAGGCATTCTTCTTATTTTCGGACAAAAAGGCAGAAATTCCTAATATTTTGTGGCAAAAATGCAGAAATTCCTAATATTTTGTTGCAAAAATGCAGAAATTTCTTTTATTTTGAGGTAAAAAGGCTGAAATTTCCCTTATTTGGGGACAAAAATGGCAGAAATTTCCCTTATTTTTGGGGCAAAATTGCAGAAATTTCACTTATTTCAGGGTAATAAGTCAGAAATTTTCCTTAATTTGAAGCAAAAAAGACAGAAATTCCCTTTGTTTTGGGGGAAAAAGACAGAAATTCCACTTATTTAGAGGCAAAAAAGCAGAAATTCCCCTTATTATGGAGCATAAATGAAGAAATTTCCCTTTTTTATGGCAAAAAGGTATGCATTCTTCTTATTTTCAGACAAAAAGGCAGAAATTTCCCATATTTTGGGGCAAAAGGCAGAAATTCCCCTTATTTAGGGCAAAATTGCAGAAATTTCCCTAATTGTGGGGCAAAAAACAGAAATTTTCCTAATTGTGGGGCAAAAAACAGAAATTCCCCTTATTTTGGGGCAAAATTGCAGAAATTTCACTTATTTCAGAACAAAAGCAGAAATTTTCTTATTTGCGTGCAAAAAGGCAGAAATTTGTATTATTTTGGTACAAAATTGCACAAATTTTTCTTATTTTGAGGAAAAAAGGCAGAAATTTCCCATATTTTGGGGCAAAAATGCAGAAATTCCCCTTATTTTGAGGTAAAAATGCTGAAATTCCCCTTATTTGGGGGCAAAAAGCAAGAAATTTCACTTATTTTGTGGCAAAATTGCAGAAATTTCACTCATTTCAGGGAAAAAAGGCAGAAATTTGACTTATTTTAGGGCAAAAAGGCAGAAATTCTTAATATTTTGTGACAAAAATGCAGAAATTTCCCTTATTTTGAGGTAAAAAGGCTGAAATTCCCCTTATTTGGGGGCAAAAAGGCAGAAATTTTCCTTATTTTGGAGCAAAATTGCAGAAATTTCACTTATTTCAGGTTAATAAGTCAGAAATTTTCCTTCTTTTGGGGCAAAAAACAGGAATTCCCTTTGTTTTGCGGGAAAAAGACAGAAATTACACTTATTTAGAGGCAAAAAAGCAGAAATTCCACTTATTTTGGAGCAAAAATGAAGAAATTTCCCTTCTTTATGGCAAAAAGATAGGCATTCTTCTTATTTTCGGACAAAAAGGCAGAAATTCCTAATATTTTGTGGCAAAAATGCAGAAATTCCTAATATTTTGTGGCAAAAATGCAGAAATTTCTTTTATTTTGAGGTAAAAAGGCTGAAATTCCCCTTATTTGGGGGCAAAAATGCAGAAATTTCCCTTATTTTGGGGCAATTTGCAGAAATTTCACTTATTTCAGGGTAATAAGTCAGAAATTTTTCCTATTTTGGGGCAAAAAAACAGAAATTCCCTTTGTTTTGGGGGAAAAAGACAGAAATTCTACTTATTTAGAGGCAAAAAAGCAGAAATTCCCCTTATTCTGGAGCAAAAATGAAGAAATTTCCCTTTTTTATGGCAAAAAGGTAGGCATTCTTCTTATTTTCGGACAAAAAGGCAGAAATTCCACATATTTTGGGGCACAAGGCAGAAATTCCCCTCATTTAGGGCAAAATTGCAGAAATTTCCCTAATTGTGGGGCAAAAAACAGAAATTTCCCTAATTGTGGGGCAAAAAACAGATATTCCCCTTATTTTGGGGCAAAGTTGCAGAAATTTCCCTTATTATGGGGAAAAATTTCAGAAATTTCCCTTATTTTAGCGCAAAATTGCAGAAATTTTAATAATTGCAGGGCAAGAAGGCAGAAATTCTCTTTATTTTGGGGCAAAACTGAGAAATTCCACTTATTTTGGGGCAAAATTCCAGAAATTTCTTTTATTTTGGGGCAAAATTGCAGAAATTTCACTTATTTTGGGGAAAAATTGCAGAAATTTCACTTAGTTCAGGGAAAAAATGCAGAAATTTTCCTTATTTTGGGACAAAAAGGCAGAAATTCATAATATTTTGTGCCAAAATTCAGAAATTCCCCTTTTTTTGAGTTAAAAAGGCTGAAATTCCCTTTATTTGGGGGCAAAAAAGCAGAAATTTCCCTAATTTTGGGGCAAAATTGCAGAAATTTCACTTATTTCAGGGTAATAAGTCAGAAATTTTCCTTATTTTGGGGCAAAAAAGACAGAAATTCCCTTTGTTTGGGGAGAGAAAGGCAGAAATTCCACTTATTTAGAGGCAAAAAAGCAGAAATTCCCCTTATTTTGGATCAAAATTTCAGAAATTCACCTAATTGTGGGGCAAAAAAGCAGAAATTCCCTATCTGTTGAAGCAAAATAACAGAAATTCTCCTTTTTGGGGGGCAAAACTCAGAAATTCCATTTATTTTGGAGCAAAATTCCAGAAATTTCACTTATTTTGGGGCAAAATTGCAGAAATTTCAATTATTTTGGGGCAAAATTGCCCAAATTTCACTTATTTCAGAAAAAAAGCAGAAATTTTCTTATTTGGAGGCAAAAAGGCAGTAATTTGTATTATTTTGGTACAAAATTGCAGAAATTTTTCCTATTTTGGGGAAAAAAGGCAGAAATTTCCCATATTTTGGGGCAAAAATGCAGAAATTCCCCTTATTTTGAGGTAAAAAGGCTGAAATTCCCCTTATTTAGGGGCAAAAAAAAAGAAATTTCACTTATTTTGTTGCAAAATTGCAGAAATTTCACTTATTTCAGGGAAAATAGGCAGAAATTTTTCTAATTTTGGGGCAAAAAGCAGAAATTCCTAATATTTTGTGGAAAAAATCCAGAAATTCCCCTTATTTTGAGGTAAAAAGGCTGAAATTCCCCTTATTTGGGGCAAAAAGGCAGAAATTTCTTTTATTTTGGGGCAAAATTGCTGAAAATTCACTTATTTCACGGTAATAAGTCAGAAATTTTCCTTATTTTGGGTCAAAAAAGACAGAAATTCCCTTTGTTTTTGGGGGAAAAAGACATAAATTCCACTTATTTAGAGGCAAAAAAGCAGAAATTCCCCTTATTTTGGAGCAAAAATGAAGAAATTTCCCTTCTTTATGGCAAAAAGGTAGGCAGTCTTCTTATTTTCGGACAAAAAGGCAGAAATTCCTAATATTTTGTGGCAAAAATGCAGAAATTCCTAATATTTTGTTGCAAAAATGCAGAAATTTCTTTTATTTTGAAGTAAAAAGGCTGAAATTCCCCTTATTTGGGGGCAAAAATGCAGAAATTTCCCTTATTTTGGGGCAATTGGCAGAAATTTCACTTAATTCAGGGTAAAAAGTCAGAAATTTTTCTTATTTTGGGGCAAAAATACAGAAATTCCCTTTGTTTTGGGGGAAAAAGACAGAAATTCCACTTATTTAGAGGCAAAAAGGCAAAAGTTCCCCTTATTTTGGAGCAAAAATGAAGAAATTTCCCTTTTTTTATGGCAAAAAGGTAGGCATTCTTCTTATTTTCGGACAAAAAGGCAGAAATTCCCCATATTTTGGGCAAAAGGCAGAAATTTCCCTTATTTAGGGCAAAATTGCAGAAATTTCCCTAATTGTGGATCAAAAAACAGAAATTTCCCTAATTGTGGGGCAAAAAACAGAAATTCCTCTTATTTTGGGGCAAAGTTGCAGAAATTTACCTTATAATGGGGAAAAATTGCAGAAATTTCCCTTATTTTAGGGCAAAATTGCAGAAATTTTACTAATTGTGGGGCAAAAAGTCAGAAATTCTCTTTATTTTGGGGCCAAACTCAGAAATTCCACTTATTTTGGGGCAAAATTCCAGAAATTTCTTTTATTTTGGGGCAAAATTGCAGAAATTTCACTTATTTTCGGGCAAAATTGCAGAAATTTCACTTATTTCAGGGAAAAAAGGCAGAAATTTTCTTTATTTTGAAAAAAAAGGCAGAAATTCATATTTTGTGCCAAAATTCAGAAATTCCCCTTTTTTTGAGGTAAAAGGCTGAAATTCCCTTTATTTGGGGGCAAAAAGGCAGAAATTTCCCTTATTTTGAGGCAAAATTGCAGAAATTTCACTTATTTCAAGGAAAGAAGTCAGAAATTTTCTTTATTTTGGGGCAAGAAAGACAGAAATTCTCTTTAATTGGGGGAAAAAGACAGAAATTCCACTTATTTAGTGGTAAAAAGGCTAAAATTCCCCTTATTTTGGAGCAAAAATGAAGAAATTTCCCTTTTTTATGGCAAAAAGGTATGCATTCTTCATATTTTCGGGCAAAAAGGCATAAATTCCCCGTATTTTGGAGCAAAATTGCAGAAATTCCCCTAATTGTGAAACAAAAAGGCAGAAATTCCCTAAATGTTGGGGCATAAAGACAGAAATTCTCTTTATTTTGGGGCAAAACTCAGAAATTCCACTTATTTTTGGGCAAAATTCCAGAAATTTCCCTTATTTTGGGGCAAAATTGCAGAAATTTCACTTATTTTGGGGCAAAATTGCAGAAATTTCACTTATTTCAGGGAAAATAGGCAGAAATTTTTCTTATTTTGGGGCAAAAAGGCAGAAATTTCTAATATTTTGTGGCAAAAATGCAGAAATTTCCCTTATTTTGAGGTAAAAAGGCTGAAATTCCCCTTATTTGGGGGCGAAAAGGCAGAAATTTTCCTTATTTTGGAGCAAAATTGCAGAAATTTCACTTATTTCAGGGTAATAAGTCAGAAATTTTCCTTATTTTGGGGCAAAAAACAGGAATTCCCTTTGTTTTGGGAGAAAAAGACAGAAATTACACTTATTTAGAGGCAAAAAAGCAGAAATTCCCTTTATTTTGGAGCAAAAATGAGGAAATTTCCCTTCTTTATGGCAAAAAGGTAGGCATTCTTCTTATTTTCGGACAAAAAGGCAGAAATCCCTAATATTTTGTGGCAAAAATGCAGAAATTCCTAATATTTTGTTGCAAAAATGCAGAAATTTCTTTTATTTTGAGGTAAAAAGGCTGAAATTTCCCTTATTTGGGGACAAAAATGGCAGAAATTTCCCTTATTTTTGGGGCAAAATTGCAGAAATTTCACTTATTTCAGGGTAATAAGTCAGAAATTTTCCTTAATTTGAAGCAAAAAAGACAGAAATTCCCTTTGTTTTGGGGGAAAAAGACAGAAATTCCACTTATTTAGAGGCAAAAAAGCAGAAATTCCCCTTATTATGGAGCATAAATGAAGAAATTTCCCTTTTTTATGGCAAAAAGGTATGCATTCTTCTTATTTTCGGACAAAAAGGCAGAAATTTCCCATATTTTGGGGCAAAAGGCAGAAATTCCCCTTATTTAGGGCAAAATTGCAGAAATTTCCCTAATTGTGGGGCAAAAAACAGAAATTTTCCTAATTGTGGGGCAAAAAACAGAAATTCCCCTTATTTTGGGGAAAAATTGCAGAAATTTCACTTATTTCAGAACAAAAGCAGAAATTTTCTTATTTGCGTGCAAAAAGGCAGAAATTTGTATTATTTTGGTACAAAATTGCACAAATTTTTCTTATTTTGAGGAAAAAAGGCAGAAATTTCCCATATTTTGGGGCAAAAATGCAGAAATTCCCCTTATTTTGAGGTAAAAATGCTGAAATTCCCCTTATTTGGGGGCAAAAAGCAAGAAATTTCACTTATTTTGGGGCAAAATTGCAGAAATTTCACTCATTTCAGGGAAAAAAGGCAGAAATTTGACTTATTTTAGGGCAAAAAGGCAGAAATTCCTAATATTTTGTGGCAAAAATGCAGAAATTCCTAATATTTTGTGGCAAAAATGCAGAAATTTCTTTTATTTTGAGGTAAAAAGGCTGAAATTCCCCTTATTTGGGGGCAAAAATGCAGAAATTTCCCTTATTTTGGGGCAATTTGCAGAAAGTTCACTTATTTCAGGGTAATAAGTCAGAAATTTTTCCTATTTTGGGGCAAAAAAACAGAAATTCCCTTTGTTTTGGGGGAAAAAGACAGAAATTCTACTTATTTAGAGGCAAAAAAGCAGAAATTCCCCTTATTCTGGAGCAAAAATGAAGAAATTTCCCTTTTTTATGGCAAAAAGGTAGGCATTCTTCTTATTTTCGGACAAAAAGGCAGAAATTCCACATATTTTGGGGCACAAGGCAGAAATTCCCCTCATTTAGGGCAAAATTGCAGAAATTTCCCTAATTGTGGGGCAAAAAACAGAAATTTCCCTAATTGTGGGGCAAAAAACAGATATTCCCCTTATTTTGGGGCAAAGTTGCAGAAATTTCCCTTATTATGGGGAAAAATTTCAGAAATTTCCCTTATTTTAGCGCAAAATTGCAGAAATTTTAATAATTGCAGGGCAAGAAGGCAGAAATTCTCTTTATTTTGGGGCAAAACTGAGAAATTCCACTTATTTTGGGGCAAAATTCCAGAAATTTCTTTTATTTTGGGGCAAAATTGCAGAAATTTCACTTATTTTGGGGAAAAATTGCAGAAATTTCACTTAGTTCAGGGAAAAAATGCAGAAATTTTCCTTATTTTGGGACAAAAAGGCAGAAAATCATAATATTTTGTGCCAAAATTCAGAAATTCCCCTTTTTTTGAGTTAAAAAGGCTGAAATTCCCTTTATTTGGGGGCAAAAAAGCAGAAATTTCCCTAATTTTGGGGCAAAATTGCAGAAATTTCACTTATTTCAGGGTAATAAGTCAGAAATTTTCCTTATTTTGGGGCAAAAAAGACAGAAATTCCCTTTGTTTGGGGAGAGAAAGGCAGAAATTCCACTTATTTAGAGGCAAAAAAGCAGAAATTCCCCTTATTTTGGATCAAAATTTCAGAAATTCACCTAATTGTGGGGCAAAAAAGCAGAAATTCCCTATCTGTTGAAGCAAAATAACAGAAATTCTCCTTTTTGGGGGGCAAAACTCAGAAATTCCATTTATTTTGGAGCAAAATTCCAGAAATTTCACTTATTTTGGGGCAAAATTGCAGAAATTTCAATTATTTTGGGGCAAAATTGCCCAAATTTCACTTATTTCAGAAAAAAAGCAGAAATTTTCTTATTTGGAGGCAAAAAGGCAGTAATTTGTATTATTTTGGTACAAAATTGCAGAAATTTTTCCTATTTTGGGGAAAAAAGGCAGAAATTTCCCATATTTTGGGGCAAAAATGCAGAAATTCCCCTTATTTTGAGGTAAAAAGGCTGAAATTCCCCTTATTTAGGGGCAAAAAAAAAGAAATTTCACTTATTTTGTTGCAAAATTGCAGAAATTTCACTTATTTCAGGGAAAATAGGCAGAAATTTTTCTAATTTTGGGGCAAAAAGCAGAAATTCCTAATATTTTGTGGAAAAAATCCAGAAATTCCCCTTATTTTGAGGTAAAAAGGCTGAAATTCCCCTTATTTGGGGCAAAAAGGCAGAAATTTCTTTTATTTTGGGGCAAAATTGCTGAAAATTCACTTATTTCACGGTAATAAGTCAGAAATTTTCCTTATTTTGGGTCAAAAAAGACAGAAATTCCCTTTGTTTTTGGGGGAAAAAGACAGAAATTCCACTTATTTAGAGGCAAAAAAGCAGAAATTCACCTTATTTTGGAGCAAAAATTAAGAAATTTCTCTTTTTTATGGCAAAAAGGTATGCATTCTTCTTATTTTCGGGCAGAAAGGCAGAAATTCCCCGTATTTTGGAGCAAAATTGCAGAAATTCCTTTCATTGTGAAGCAAAAAGGCAGAAATTCCCTATATATTGGGGCATAAAGACAGAAATTCTCTTTATTTTGGGGCAAAACTCAGAAATTCCACTTATTTTTGGGCAAAATTCCAGAAATTTCCCTTATTTTGGGGCAAAATTTCAGAAATTTCACTTATTTTGGGGCAAAATTGCAGAAATTTCACTTATTTTGGGGCAAAATTGCAGAAATTTCACTTATTTTAGGGAAAATAGGCAGAAATTTTTCTTATTTTGGGGCAAAAAGGCAGAAATTCCTAATATTTTGTGGCAAAAATGCAGAAATTTCACTAATTTTGAGGTAAAAAGGCTAAAATTCCCCTTATTTGGGGGCAAAAAGGCAGAAATTTCCCTTATTTTGGAGCAAAATTGCAGAAATTTCACTTATTTCAGGGTACTAAGTCAGAAATTTTCTTTATTTTGGGGCAAAAAACAGAAATTCCCTTTGTTTTGGGGGAAAAAGACAGAATTTCCACTTATTTAGAGGCAAAAAAGCAGAAATTCCCCTGATTTTGGAGCAAAAATGAAGAAATTTCCCTTCTTTATGGCAAAAAGGTAGGCAGTCTTCTTATTTTCGGACAAAAAGGCAGAAATTCCTAATATTTTGTGGCAAAAATGCAGAAATTCCTAATATTTTGTTGCAAAAATGCAGAAATTTCTTTTATTTTGAAGTAAAAAGGCTGAAATTCCCCTTATTTGGGGGCAAAAATGCAGAAATTTCCCTTATTTTGGGGCAATTTGCAGAAATTTCACTTAATTCAGGGTAAAAAGTCAGAAATTTTTCTTATTTTGGGGCAAAAATACAGAAATTCCCATTGTTTTGGGGGAAAAAGACAGAAATTGCACTTATTTAGAGGCAAAAAGGCAAAAGTTCCCCTTATTTTGGAGCAAAAATGAAGAAATTTCCCTTTTTATGGCAAAAAGGTAGGCATTCTTCTTATTTTCGGACAAAAAGGCAGAAATTCCCCATATTTTGGGCAAAAGGCAGAAATTCCCCTTATTTAGGGCAAAATTGCAGAAATTTCCCTAATTGTGGATCAAAAAACAGAAATTTCCCTAATTGTGGGGCAAAAAACAGAAATTCCTCTTATTTTGGGGCAAAGTTTCAGAAATTTACCTTATTATGGGGAAAAATTGCAGAAATTTCCCTTATTTTAGGGCAAAATTGCAGAAATTTTTCTTATTTTGGGGCAAAAAGGCAGAAATTCCTAATATTTTGTGGCAAAAATGCAGAAATTTCCCTTATTTTGAGGTAAAAAGGCTGAAATTCCCCTTATTTGGGGGCAAAAATGCAGAAATTTTCCTTATTTTGGAGCAAAATTGCAGAAAATTCACTTATTTCAGGGAAAATAGGCAGAAATTTTTCTTATTTTGGGGCAAAAAGGCAGAAATTCCTAATATTTTGTGGCAAATATGCAGAAATTTCCCTTATTTTGAGGTAAAAAGGCTGAAATTCTCCTTATTTGGGGGCAAAAAGGCAGAAATTTTCCTTATTTTGGAGCAAAATTGCAGAAATTTCACTTATTTCAGGGTAATAAGTCAGAAATTTTCCTTATTTTGGGGCAAAAAACAGGAATTCCCTTTGTTTTGGGAGAAAAAGACAGAAATTACACTTATTTAGAGGCAAAAAAGCAGAAATTCCCTTTATTTTGGAGCAAAAATGAGGAAATTTCCCTTCTTTATGGCAAAAAGGTAGGCATTCTTCTTATTTTCGGACAAAAAGGCAGAAATTCCTAATATTTTGTGGCAAAAATGCAGAAATTCCTAATATTTTGTTGCAAAAATGCAGAAATTTCTTTTATTTTGAGGTAAAAAGGCTGAAATTTCCCTTATTTGGGGACAAAAATGGCAGAAATTTCCCTTATTTTTGGGGCAAAATTGCAGAAATTTCACTTATTTCAGGGTAAAAAGTCAGAAATTTTCCTTAATTTGAAGCAAAAAAGACAGAAATTCCCTTTGTTTTGGGGGAAAAAGACAGAAATTCCACTTATTTAGAGGCAAAAAAGCAGAAATTCCCCTTATTTTGGAGCAAAAATGAAGAAATTTCCCTTTTTTATGGCAAAAAGGTAGGCATTCTTATTATTTTCGGACAAAAAGGCAGAAATTCCCTATATTTTGGGGCAAAAGGCAGAAATTCCCCTTATTTAGGGCAAAATTGCAGAAATTTCCCTAATTGTGGGGCAAAAAACAGAAATTTTCCTAATTGTGGGGCAAAAAACAGAAATTCCCCTTATTGTGGGGCAAAGTTGCAGAAATTTCTCTTATTATGGGGAAAAATTGCAGAAATTTCTTATTTTAGGGCAAAATTGCAGAAATTTTAATAATTGTGGAGCAAAAAGGCAGAAATTCTCTTTATTTTGGGGCAAAACTGAGAAATTCCACTTATTTTGGGGCAAAATTCCAGAAATTTCTTATATTTTTGGGGCAAAATTGCAGAAATTTCACTTATTTCAGGGAAAAAAGGCAGAAATTTTCCTTATTTTGGGGCAAAAAGAAAGAAATTCATAATATTTTGTACCAAAATTCAGAAATTCCCTATATTTTGAGGTAAAAAGGCTGAAATTCCCTTTATTTGGGGGCAAAAAGCAGAAATTTCCTTTATTTTGGGGAAAAATTGCAGAAATTTCACTTATTTAAGGGTAATAAGTCAGAAATTTTCCTTATTTTGGGGCAAAAAAGACAGAAATTCCCTTTGTTTTGGGAGAAAAAGGCAGAAATTCCACTTATTTAGATGCAAAAGTAGAAATTCCCCTTATTTTGGAGCAAAATTTCAGAAATTCCCCTAATTGTGGGGCAAAAAGGCAGAAATTCCCTATATGTTGGGACAAAATAACAGAAATTCTCCTTATTTTGGGGGCAAAACTCAGAAATTCCACTTATTTTGGGTCAAAATTCCAGAAATTTCACTTATTTTGGGGCAAAATTGCAGAAATTTCAATTATTTTGGAACAAAATTGCAGAAATTACACTTATTTCAGAACAAAAGCAGAAATTTTCTTATTTGCGTGCAAAAAGGCAGAAATTTGTATTATTTTGGTACAAAATTGCACAAATTTTTCTTATTTTGAGGAAAAAAGGCAGAAATTTCCCATATTTTGGGGCAAAAATGCAGAAATTCCCCTTATTTTGAGGAAAAAATGCTGAAATTCCCCTTATTTGGGGGCAAAAAGCAAGAAATTTCACTTATTTTGGGGCAAAATTGCAGAAATTTCACTCATTTCAGGGAAAAAAGGCAGAAATTTGACTTATTTTAGGAGAAAAATGCAGAAATTCCTAATATTTTGTGGCAAAAATGCAGAAATTCCCCTTATTTTGAGGTAAAATGCTGAAATTCCCCTTATTTGGGGGCAAAAATGCAGAAATTTCCCTTATTTTGGAGCAAAATTGCAGAAATTTCACTTATTTCAAGGAAATAAGTCAGAAATTTTCCTTATTTTGGGGCAAGTAAGACAGAAATTCTCTTTAATTGGGGGAAAAAGACAGAAATTCCACTTATTTAGAGGTAAAAAGGCTGAAATTCCCCTTATTTTGGAGCAAAAATGAAGAAATTTCCCTTTTTTATGGCAAAAAGGTATGCATTCTTCTTATTTTCGGGCAAAAAGGCATAAATTCCCCGTATTTTGGAGCAAAATTGCAGAAATTCCCCTAATTGTGAAACAAAAAGGCAGAAATTCCCTAAATGTTGGGGCATAAAGACAGAAATTCTCTTTATTTTGGGGCAAAACTCAGAAATTCCACTTATTTTTGGGCAAAATTCCAGAAATTTCCCTTATTTTGGGGCAAAATTGCAGAAATTTCACTTATTTCAGGGTAATAAGTCAGAAATTTTCCTTATTTTGGGGCAAAAAACAGGAATTCCCTTTGTTTTGGGAGAAAAAGACAGAAATTACACTTATTTAGAGGCAAAAAAGCAGAAATTCCCTTTATTTTGGAGCAAAAATGAGGAAATTTCCCTTCTTTATGGCAAAAAGGTAGGCATTCTTCTTATTTTCGGACAAAAAGGCAGAAATTCCTAATATTTTGTGGCAAAAATGCAGAAATTCCTAATATTTTGTTGCAAAAATGCAGAAATTTCTTTTATTTTGAGGTAAAAAGGCTGAAATTTCCCTTATTTGGGGACAAAAATGGCAGAAATTTCCCTTATTTTTGGGGCAAAATTGCAGAAATTTCACTTATTTCAGGGTAAAAAGTCAGAAATTTTCCTTAATTTGAAGCAAAAAAGACAGAAATTCCCTTTGTTTTGGGGGAAAAAGACAGAAATTCCACTTATTTAGAGGCAAAAAAGCAGAAATTCCCCTTATTTTGGAGCAAAAATGAAGAAATTTCCCTTTTTTATGGCAAAAAGGTAGGCATTCTTATTATTTTCGGACAAAAAGGCAGAAATTCCCCATATTTTGGGGCAAAAGGCAGAAATTCCCCTTATTTAGGGCAAAATTGCAGAAATTTCCCTAATTGTGGGGCAAAAAACAGAAATTTTCCTAATTGTGGGGCAAAAAACAGAAATTCCCCTTATTGTGGGGCAAAGTTGCAGAAATTTCTCTTATTATGGGGAAAAATTGCAGAAATTTCTTATTTTAGGGCAAAATTGCAGAAATTTTAATAATTGTGGAGCAAAAAGGCAGAAATTCTCTTTATTTTGGGGCAAAACTGAGAAATTCCACTTATTTTGGGGCAAAATTCCAGAAATTTCTTATATTTTTGGGGCAAAATTGCAGAAATTTCACTTATTTCAGGGAAAAAAGGCAGAAATTTTCCTTATTTTGGGGCAAAAAGAAAGAAATTCATAATATTTTGTACCAAAATTCAGAAATTCCCTATATTTTGAGGTAAAAAGGCTGAAATTCCCTTTATTTGGGGGCAAAAAGCAGAAATTTCCTTTATTTTCGGGAAAAATTGCAGAAATTTCACTTATTTAAGGGTAATAAGTCAGAAATTTTCCTTATTTTGGGGCAAAAAAGACAGAAATTCCCTTTGTTTTGGGAGAAAAAGGCAGAAATTCCACTTATTTAGATGCAAAAGTAGAAATTCCCCTTATTTTGGAGCAAAATTTCAGAAATTCCCCTAATTGTGGGGCAAAAAGGCAGAAATTCCCTATATGTTGGGACAAAATAACAGAAATTCTCCTTATTTTGGGGGCAAAACTCAGAAATTCCACTTATTTTGGGTCAAAATTCCAGAAATTTCACTTATTTTGGGGCAAAATTGCAGAAATTTCAATTATTTTGGAACAAAATTGCAGAAATTTCACTTATTTCAGAACAAAAGCAGAAATTTTCTTATTTGCGTGCAAAAAGGCAGAAATTTGTATTATTTTGGTACAAAATTGCACAAATTTTTCTTATTTTGAGGAAAAAAGGCAGAAATTTCCCATATTTTCAGGCAAAAATGCAGAAATTCCCCTTATTTTGAGGTAAAAATGCTGAAATTCCCCTTATTTGGGGGCAAAAAGCAAGAAATTTCACTTATTTTGGGGCAAAATTGCAGAAATTTCACTCATTTCAGGGAAAAAAGGCAGAAATTTGACTTATTTTAGGGCAAAAAGGCAGAAATTCCTAATATTTTGTGGCAAAAATGCAGAAATTCCCCTTATTTTGAGGTAAAAAGGCTGAAATTCCCCTTATTTGGGGGCAAAAAGGCAGAAATTTTCCTTATTTTGGAGCAAAATTGCAGAAATTTCACTTATTTCAGGGTAATAAGTCAGAAATTTTCCTTATTTTGGGGCAAAAAACAGGAATTCCCTTTTTTGGGGGGAAAAAGACAGAAATTACACTTATTTAGAGGCAAAAAAGCAGAAATTCCACTTATTTTGGAGCAAAAATGAAGAAATTTCCCTTCTTTATGGCAAAAAGGTAGGCATTCTTATTTTCGGACAAAAAGGCAGAAATTCCTAATATTTTGTGGCAAAAATGCAGAAATTCCTAATATTTGTGGCAAAAATGCAGAAATTTCTTTTATTTTGAGGTAAAAAGGCTGAAATTCCCCTTATTTGGGGGCAAAAATGCAGAAATTTCCCTTATTTTGGGGCAATTTGCAGAAATTTCACTTATTTCAGGGTAATAAGTCAGAAATTTTTCCTATTTTGGGGCAAAAAAACAGAAATTCCCTTTGTTTTGGGGGAAAAAGAAATTCCACTTATTTAGAGGCAAAAAAGCAGAAATTCCCCTTATTCTGGAGCAAAAATTAAGAAATTTCCCTTTTTTATGGCAAAAAGGTAGGCATTCTTCTTATTTTCGGACAAAAAGGCAGAAATTCCACATATTTTGGGGCAAAAGGCAGAAATTCCCCTTATTTAGGGCAAAATTGCAGAAATTTCCCTAATTGTGGGGCAAAAAACAGATATTTCCCTAATTGTGGGGCAAAAAACAGATATTCCCCTTATTTTGGGGCAAAGTTGCAGAAATTTCCCTTATTATGGGGAAAAATTGCAGAAATTTCCCTTATTTTATCGCAAAATTGCAGAAATTTTAATAATTGTAGGGCAAGAAGGCAGAAATTCTCTTTATTTTGGGGCAAAACTGAGAAATTCCACTTATTTTGGGGCAAAATTCCAGAAATTTCTTTTATTTTGGGGCAAAATTGCAGAAATTTCACTTATTTTGGGGAAAAATTGCAGAAATTTCACATATTTCAGGGAAAAAAGGCAGAAATTTTCCTTATTTTGGGACAAAAAGGCAGAAATTCATAATATTTTGTGCCAAAATTCAGAAATTCCCCTTTTTTTGAGTTAAAAAGGCTGAAATTCCCTTTATTTGGGGGCAAAAAAGCAGAAATTTCCCTAATTTTGGGGCAAAATTGCAGAAATTTCACTTATTTCAGGGTAATAAGTCAGAAATTTTCCTTATTTTGGGGCAAAAAAGACAGAAATTCCCTTTGTTTGGGGAGAGAAAGGCAGAAATTCCACTTATTTAGAGGCAAAAAAGCAGAAATTCCCCTTATTTTGGAGCAAAAATGAAGAACTTTCTCTTTTTTATGGCAAAAAGGTATGCATTCTTCTTATTTTTCAGCAAAAAGGCAGAAATTCCCCGTATTTTGGAGCAAAATTGCAGAAATTCTTCTAATTGTGGGGCAAAAAGGCAGAAATTCCCTATATGTTGGGGCAAAAAGACAGAAATTCTCCTTATTTTGGGGCAAAACTCAGAAATTCCACTTATTTTTGGCCAAAATTCCAGAAATTTCCCTTATTTTGGGGCAAAATTGCAGAATTTTCACTTATTTTGGGGCAAAATTGCAGAAATTTTACTTATTTCAGGGAAAAAAAGGAGGAATTTTCTTATTTTGGGGCAAAAATGCAGAAATTTGTTTTATTTTGGTACAAAATTGCAGAGATTTTTCTTATTTTGGGCAAAAAGGCAGAAATTTCCCATATTTTGGGGCAAAAATGCAGAAATTCCCCATATTTTGAGGTAAAAAGGCTGAAATTCCCCTTATTTTGGGGCAAAAATTCTGAAATTCCCCTTATTTTGGGGCAAAAAGCAGACATTTCCCTTATTTTGGGGAAAAATTTTAGAAATTTAACTTATTTAAGGGCAAAAAGTCAGAAATTAGTCTTATTTTGGGGCAAAAAGACAGAAATTCCGTTTATTTTTGGGGAAAAGTCAGAAATTGCACTTATTTTGAGTCAATAAGGCGGAAAATCCCTTATTTTGGTGTAAAAATGAAGAAATTTCCCTTTTTTATGGCAAAAAGGTATACATTCCCTTTATTTTCGGGCAAAAAGGCAGAAATTCCCCGTATTTTGGAGCAAAATTGCAGAAATTCCCCTAAATTTGGGGCAAAAACTCAGAACTTCCCTTTATTTTGGGGTAAAATTGCAGAAATTTCACTTATTTCGTGGCAAAATGGCAGAAATTCCCTTTATTTTCAGCGATAAAGGCAGAAAATCCCCGTAATTTTGGAGCAAAATTTCAGAAATTCACCTAATTTTGGGGTAAAACATGCAGTAATTTTCTTTATTTTGGGGCAAAAAGGTAGAAATTCCTCTTATTTTGGGGCAAAAAGCAGAAATTCACCTTATTTTAGGGCAAAATTGCAGAAAATTCCTTTATTATGGGGGAAAATTGCAGAAATTTCTTTTATTTTAAGGCAAAATTGCAGAAATTTCACTTATTTCAGAGAAAAAATGCAAAAATTTTTCTTATTTTAGGGGGCAAAATGCAGAAATTCCCATTATTTTGGGGCAAAACGGCAGAAATTCACCTTATTTTGGGGTAAAATTGCAGACATTTCACATATTTCAGGGCAAAAAGGCATAAATTTCCCTTATTTGGGGGCAAAAAGGTAGAAATTCCCCTTATTTTGGGATAAAATTGCAGAAATTTCCCTTTTTTGGGGGCAAAAAGGCAGAAATTCCCCTTATTTTGGGATAAAATTGCAGAAATTTCCTTTTTTGGGGGGCAAAAAGGCAGAAAATCCCCTTAATTTTGGGCAAAAAGGCAGAAATTCCCAGTATTTTGGAACAAAATTTCAGAAATTCCCTTTATTTGGCGCAAATCGGCAGAAGTTCCCCTTAATTTTGGAAAAAGAGACAGAAATTCCCTGTATTTTGAAGCAAAATTGCAGAAACTCCCCTAATTTTGGGGCAAAAAGGCAGAAATTCCCTTTATTTTGGGGCAAAAATAGAGAAATTCTCCTTATTTTGGGGAAAAAATCAGAAATTTCCCTTATTTTGGGGCAAAATTTTAGAAATTTTTTATTTTGGTACAGAATTGCAGAAATTTTTCTTATTTTGTTGCAAAAAGGCAGAAATTTTCCATATTTTGGTGCAAAAAGGCTGAAATTCCCCTTATTTTGAGGAAAAATGCTGAAATTCCTCATAATTTGGGGCAAAAAGGCAGAAATTCCCCTCATTTTGGGCTAAAAAGGCACAAATTTCCCTTATTTTCGGGCAAAATTGCAGAAATTTCATTTATTTCAGGGCAAAAAGTCAGAAATTACTTTTATTTTGGGGCAAAAAGCAGAAATTTCATTTATTTTGGTACAAAATTGAAGAAATTTTCCTTATTTTGGAACAAAAATCAGAAATTCCCCATATTTTGGGCAAAATCAAAAATTCCCCTTATTTTGAGGTAAAAAGGCTGAAATTCCCGTTATTATGGGGCAAAAAGGCAGAAATTCCCTTTACTTTGTGGAAAAAAGGCAGAAATTCCCGTTAATTGGGGCAGAAAAGCAAAAATTTTCCTTATTTGTGGGCAATAAGGCAGAAATTCCCCGTATTTTGTGACAAAAAGGCACAAATTCCCCTTATTTGGAGGTAAAATGCTGAAATTCCCCTTATTTTGGCAAAAAGCAGAAATTCTCCTTATTTTGGGGCAAAATTGAAGAAATTTACTTATTTCAGGGCAAAAAGTCAGAAAATTGCCTTATTTGGGGGCAAAAAGCCGAAATTCTCCTAATTTTTAGGCCAAAAACAGAAATTCCTCTTATTTTGGGGTAAAATTGTGGAAATTTCAAATATTTCAGGGCAAAAAGGCAGAAATTCCACTTTATTTTGGGCAATAAGGCAGAAATTCCCCATATTTTGGAGCAAAATTTCAGAAATTCCCCTTATATTTGTGCAAAAATGCAGAAATTCCCTTTATTTTGGTTCAATAAGGCAGAAATTCCCCGTATTTTGAGGCAAAATTGCACATTTTTCCCTAATTTTGATAGAAAATGCAGAAATTCACATTATTTTGGGGCAAAAAGACAGAAATTCTCCTTATTTCAGGGCAAAAAGTCAGAAATTCCCCTTATTTTGGGGAAAAATTCCAGAAATTTCCTTTATTTTGGGGCAAAATTGCAGAAATCTCACTTATTTTGGAGCAAAAATACAGAAATTTCACTTATTTCAGGGAAAAA
This sequence comes from Micromys minutus, assembly GCF_963924665.1. NCBI lineage: Eukaryota > Metazoa > Chordata > Mammalia > Rodentia > Muridae > Micromys > Micromys minutus. Next base: position 145,734 of record NW_027667571.1, read on the forward strand.
AACGCAGAAATTTCTCTTATTTTGGGGAAAAAAGCAGAAATTACTTTTATTTTGGTACAAAATTGCAGAAATATTTTTATTGTGGGGCAAAAATACAGAAATTCTTCATATTTTAGGGCAAAAAGGCAGAGATTCCCCTTATTATGAGGTAAAAAGGCTGAAATTCCCCTTATTTTGGGGCAAAAAGACAAAAATTCCCCTTATTTTGTGGCAAAAATGCAGAAAATTCCCTTATTTTGGGGCAAAATTGCAGAAATTTCATTTATTTCAGGGCAAAATTCAAAAATTCCTTTTAATTTGGGGCAAAAAGACAGAAATTCCATTTATTTTTGGGTAAAAGGGCAGAAATTTCACTTATTTTTAGGTAAAAAGGGAGAAATTCCTCTCATTTTGGGGCAAAAATGAAGAAATTTCACTTTTTTGTGGCAAAATGTATACATTCCCCTTATTTTCGGGGAAAAAAGCAGAAATCCCCCGTATTTTGGAGCAAAATTGCAGAAATTCCCCTAATTGTGGGGCAAAAAGTGAGAAATTCCATTTTTTTGGGGCAAAAAGACAGAAATTCTCCTTCTTTTGGGGCAAAACTCAGAAATTCCACTTATTTTGTGTTAAAATTGCAGAAATTTCCCTTATTATGGGGCAAAATTGCAGAAATTTCACTTATTTTGGGGCAAAATTGCAGAAATTTTACTTATTTCAGGGAAAAAAGGCAGAAATTTACCATATTTTTGAGCAAAATGGCAGAAATTTTTAATATTTTGTAGAAAAATGCAAAAATTTTCCTTATTTTGAGGTAAAAAGGGTGAAATTCCCCTTATTTTGGGGCAAAAATGCAGAAATTTCCCTTATTTTGTGGCAAAAAGACAGAAATTCCCCTTATTTTGTGGCAAAAAGGCAGATATTTCATTTATTTTGGGGCAAAATTGCAGAAATTTCACTTATTTCAGGGAATAATTCAAAAATTCCTTTCATTTTAGGGCAAAAAGACAGAAATTCCTTTTATTTTTGGGTAAAAAGGCAGAAATTTCACTTATTTTGTGGTAAAAAGGCAGAAATTCCTTTTCTTTTGGGGCAAAAATGAAGAAATTTTCATTTTTTGTTGCAAAAGGTATACATTCCCCTTATTTTCGGGCTGAAAAGTAGAAATTCCTTGTATTTTGAAGCAAAATTGCAGAAATTCCCCTAGTTGTGGGGCAAAAAGTGAGAAATTCCCTTTTTTGGGGGCAAAAAGACAGAAATTCTCCTTCTTTTGGGGCAAAACTCAGAAATTCCACTTATTTTGGGTCAAAATTGCAGAAATTTCCCTTATTATGGGGCAAAATTGCAGAAATTTCACTTATTTTGGGGCAAAATTGCAGAAATTTTACTTATTTTAAGGCAAAAAGGCAGAAATTTCTTTATTTTGGTACAAAATTGAAGAAATTTTTCTTAATTTTGGGCAAAAAGGCGGAAATTTTTCATATTTTGGGGCAAAAATGCAGAAATTCCCCTTATTTTGAGGTAAAAAGGCTGAAATCCCTTTATTTGGGAGCAAAAAGGCAGAAATTTCCCATATTTTGGGACAGAATTGCAGAAATTTCACTTATTTCAGGGTAATAAGTCAGAAATTTTCCTTATTTTGGGGCAAAAAAGACAGAAATTCTCTTTGTTTTGGGGGAAAACAGAAATTCCACTTATTTAGAGGCAAAAAAGCAGAAATTCCCCTTATTTTGGAGCAAAAATGAAGAAATTTCCCTTTTTTATGGCAAAAAGGTATGCATTCTTCTTATTTTCGGGCAAAAAGGCAGAAATTCCATGTATTTTGGAGCAAAATTGCAGAAATTCCCCTAATTGTGTGGCAAAAATGCAGAAATTCCCTATATGTTGGGGTAAAAACACAGAAATTCTCCTTATTTTGTGGCAAACCTCAGAAATTCCACTTATTTTGGGGCAAAATTCCAGAAATTTCCCTAATTTTGAACTAAAATTGCAGAAATTTCACTTATTTTGGGGCAAAATTGCAGAAATTTCACTTATTTCAGAGAAAAAAGCAGAAATTTTCTTATTTTGGGGCAAAAAAGCAGAAATTCCTAATATTTTGTACCAAAAAAGCAGAAATTCCCCATATTTTGAGGAAAAAATGTTAAAATTCCCATTATTTGGGGGCAAAATATCAGAAATTTCCCTTATTTTGAGGCAAAATTGCAGAAATTTCTCTTATTTTGGGGCAAAATTGCAGAAATTTCACTTATTTCAGAAAGAATAGCAGAAATTTTCTTATTTTGAGGCAAAAAGGCAGGAATTTCTTTTATTTTGGTACAAAATTGCAGAAATTTTTCTTATTTTTGGGCAAAAAGGTGAAAATTTCCCATATTTTGGGGCAAAAATGCAGAAATTCCCTGTATTTTGAGGTAAAAAGGCTGAAATTCCCCTTATTTGGGAGCAAAAAGGCAGAAATTTCTCTTATTTTGGGGCAAAATTGCAGAAATTTCACTTATTTAAGGGTAATAAGTCAGAAATTTTTCTTATTTTGGGGCAAACAGACAGAAATTCTCTCTGTTTTGGGGGAAAAAACAGAAATTACACTTATTTAGAGCCAAAAATCAGAAATTCCCCTTATTTTGGAGCAAAAATGAAGAAATTTCTATTTTTATGGCAAAAAGGTATGCATTCTTCTTATTTTCGGGCAAAAAGGCAGAAATTCCCCGTATTTTGGAGCAAAATTGCAGAAATTCCTCTAATTGTGGGGCAAAAAGGCAGAAATTCCCTATATGTTGGGGCAAAAAGACAGAAATTCTCCTTATTTTGGGGTAAAACTCAGAAATTCCACATATTTTGGGGCAAAATTCCAGAAATTTCTCTTATTTGTGGGCAAAATTGCAGAAATTTCACTTATTTTCATTCAAAATTGCAGAAATTTCACTTATTTCAGAGAAAAAAGCAGAAATTTTCTTATTTTGGGGCAAAAAGGCAGAAATTTCTTTTATTTTGCTACAAAATTGCAAAAATTTTTCTTATTTTGGGGAAAAAAAAGGAAATTTCCCATATTTTGAGGCAAAAATGCAGAAATTCCCATTATTTTGAGGTAAAAAGGCTGAAATTCCCCTTATTTGGGGTCAAAAAGGCAGAAATTTCCCTTATTTTGGGGCAAAATTGCAGAAATTTCACTTATTTCAGGATAATAAGTCAGAAATTTTCCTTATTTTTGGGCAAAAAAGACAGAAATTCCCTTTGTTTTGGGGGAAAAAGACAGAAATTCCACTTATTTAGAGGCAAAAAAGAAGAAAT
>NW_027667570.1:0-65000 GCF_963924665.1 Micromys minutus
TTCTGCAATTTTGCCCCAAAATAATAGAAATTTCTGCCTTTTTTCCCCCAAATAAGGGGAATTTCAGCCTTTTTACCTCATAATAAGGGGAATTTCTGCATTTTTGCCTCTAAATAAGTGGAATTTCTGTCTTTTTCCCACAAAACAAAGGGAATTTCTGTCTTTTTTGCCCCAAAATAAGGAAAATTTCTGAATTATTACCCTAAAATAAGTGAAATTTCTGCAATTTTGTCCCAATATAAGGGAAATTTCTGCCTTTTTGCCCCAAAATAAGGAAAATTTCTGCCTTTTTTATCTGAAATAAGTGAAATTTCTGCAATTTTGCACCAAAATAAGTGAAATTTCTACAATTTTGCCCCAAAATAATGGAAATTTCTGGAATATTGCCCCAAAATAAGTGGAATTTCTGAGTTTTGCCCCAAAATAAGGAGAATTTCTGCCTTTTGCTCCACAATTAGTGAAATTTCTGCAATTTTGCTCTAAAATAAGAGAAATTTCTGCAATTTTTCCCCATAATAAGGGAAATATCTGCAATTTTGCCCCAAAATAAGGGGAATTTCTGTTTTTTGCCCCACAATTAGGAAAATTTCTGCAATTTTGCCCCAAAATAAGGGGAATTTCTTCCTTTTGCCCCAAAATATGGGGAATTTCTGCCTTTTTGTCTGAAAATAAAAAGAATGCACACCTTTTTGCCATAAAAAAGGGAAATATCTTCATTTTTGCTCCAAAATAAGGGGAACTTTTTCCTTTTTGCCTCTAAATAAGTGGAATTTCTGTCTTTTTCCCCCAAAACAAATGAAATTTCTGTCTTTTTGCCCAAAATAAGAAAAATTTCTGACATATTACCCTGAATTAAGTGAAATTTCTGCCAATTTTCCCCTAAATAAGGGAAATTTCTGCCTTTTGCCCCAAAATATGAGGAATTTCAGCATTTTACATAAAAATAAGGGAAATTTCTGATTTTTGCACCAAAATATGGAGAATTTCTGCCTTTTTGCCCCAAAATAAAGGGAATTTCTGCATTTTTTACCAATATTAGGGGAATTTCTGCAATTTTGCTCCAAAATACGGGTCATTTCTACCTTTTTGCCCGAAATTAAGTGGAATTTCTGCCTTTATGACCCGAAATAATTGAAATTTCTTCAATTTTAGAGGAAATTAAGGATTTCATCTTTTTGTCCCAAAATGAGGGGAATTTCTGCCATTTTGCCCTGAAATATTTGAAATTTCTGAAATTTTACCCCAAAATAAGGGGAATTTCTGCCTTTTTGCCTCTAAATAAGGGGAATTTCTGTCATTTTCCCCCAAAACAAAGGGAATTTCTCTCTTTTTTGCCCCAAAATAAGGAAAATTTCTGACTTATTAGCCTGAAATAAGTGAAATTTCTGCCTTTTTGCCCCAATATAAGGAAAATTTCTGCCTTTTTTCCCTGAAATAAGAGATATTTCTACAATTTTTCCCCAAAATAAGTGAAATTTCTGAGTTTTGCCCCAAAATAAAAAGAATTTCTGCCTTTTTGCCCCACAATTAATGAAATTTCTGCAATTTTGCCCTAAAATAAAAGAAATTTATGCAATTTTGCCCCAATATAAGGGAAATTTCTGCAATTTTGCCAGAAAATAAGGGTAATTTCTGTTTTTTGCCCCACAATTAGTGAAATTTCTGCAATTTTGCCCTAAAATAAAAGTAAATTTTGCAATTTTTCCCCATAATAAGGGAAATTTCTGCAATATTGCCCCAAAATAAGCAGAATTTCTGATTTTTGCCCCACAATTAGGAAAATTTCTGCAATTTTGCCCCAAAATAAGGGGAATTTCTTCCTTTTGCCCCAAAATATGGGGAATTTCTGCCTTCTTGTCTGAAAATAAAAAGAATGCACACCTTTTTGCCATAAAAAAGGGAAATATCTTCATTTTTGCTCCAAAATAAGGGGAACTTTTTCCTTTTTGCCTCTAAATAAGTGGAATTTCTGTCTTTTTCCCCCAAAACAAATGAAATTTCTGTCTTTTTGCCCAAAATAAGAAAAATTTCTGACATATTACCCTGAATTAAGTGAAATTTCTGCCAATTTTCCCCTAAATAAGGGAAATTTCTGCCTTTTGCCCCAAAATATGAGGAATTTCAGCATTTTACATAAAAATAAGGGAAATTTCTGATTTTTGCACCAAAATATGGAGAATTTCTGCCTTTTTGCCCCAAAATAAAGGGAATTTCTGCATTTTTTACCAATATTAGGGGAATTTCTGCAATTTTGCTCCAAAATACGGGTCATTTCTACCTTTTTGCCCGAAATTAAGTGGAATTTCTGCCTTTATGACCCGAAATAATTGAAATTTCTTCAATTTTAGCCAAAAATTAAGGATTTCATCTTTTTGTCCCAAAATGAGGGGAATTTCTGCCATTTTGCCCTGAAATATTTGAAATTTCTGAAATTTTACCCCAAAATAAGGGGAATTTCTGCCCTTTTGCCTCTAAATAAGAGGAATTTCTGTCTTTTTCCCCCAAAACAAAGGGAATTTCTCTCTTTTTTGCCCCAAAATAAGGAAAATTTCTGACTTATTAGCCTGAAATAAGTGAAATTTCTGCCTTTTTGCCCCAATATAAGGAAAATTTCTGCCTTTTTTCCCTGAAATAAGAGATATTTCTACAATTTTTCCCCAAAATAAGTGAAATTTCTGAGTTTTGCCCCAAAATAAAAAGAATTTCTGCCTTTTTGCCCCACAATTAATGAAATTTCTGCAATTTTGCCCTAAAATAAAAGAAATTTATGCAATTTTGCCCCAATATAAGGGAAATTTCTGCAATTTTGCCAGAAAATAAGGGTAATTTCTGTTTTTTGCCCCACAATTAGTGAAATTTCTGCAATTTTGCCCTAAAATAAAAGTAAATTTTGCAATTTTTCCCCATAATAAGGGAAATTTCTGCAATATTGCCCCAAAATAAGCAGAATTTCTGATTTTTGCCCCACAATTAGGAAAATTTCTGCAATTTTGCCCCAAAATAAGGGGAATTTCTTCCTTTTGCCCCAAAATATGGGGAATTTCTGCCTTCTTGTCTGAAAATAAAAAGAATGCACACCTTTTTGCCATAAAAAAGGGAAATATCTTCATTTTTGCTCCAAAATAAGGGGAACTTTTTCCTTTTTGCCTCTAAATAAGTGGAATTTCTGTCTTTTTCCCCCAAAACAAATGAAATTTCTGTCTTTTTGCCCAAAATAAGAAAAATTTCTGACATATTACCCTGAATTAAGTGAAATTTCTGCCAATTTTCCCCTAAATAAGGGAAATTTCTGCCTTTTGCCCCAAAATATGAGGAATTTCAGCATTTTACATAAAAATAAGGGAAATTTCTGATTTTTGCACCAAAATATGGAGAATTTCTGCCTTTTTGCCCCAAAATAAAGGGAATTTCTGCATTTTTTACCAATATTAGGGGAATTTCTGCAATTTTGCTCCAAAATACGGGTCATTTCTACCTTTTTGCCCGAAATTAAGTGGAATTTCTGCCTTTATGACCCGAAATAATTGAAATTTCTTCAATTTTAGCCAAAAATTAAGGATTTCATCTTTTTGTCCCAAAATGAGGGGAATTTCTGCCATTTTGCCCTGAAATATTTGAAATTTCTGAAATTTTACCCCAAAATAAGGGGAATTTCTGCCTTTTTGCCTCTAAATAAGAGGAATTTCTGTCTTTTTCCCCCAAAACAAAGGGAATTTCTCTCTTTTTTGCCCCAAAATAAGGAAAATTTCTGACTTATTAGCCTGAAATAAGTGAAATTTCTGCCTTTTTGCCCCAATATAAGGAAAATTTCTGCCTTTTTTCCCTGAAATAAGAGATATTTCTACAATTTTTCCCCAAAATAAGTGAAATTTCTGAGTTTTGCCCCAAAATAAAAAGAATTTCTGCCTTTTTGCCCCACAATTAATGAAATTTCTGCAATTTTGCCCTAAAATAAAAGAAATTTATGCAATTTTGCCCCAATATAAGGGAAATTTCTGCAATTTTGCCAGAAAATAAGGGTAATTTCTGTTTTTTGCCCCACAATTAGTGAAATTTCTGCAATTTTGCCCTAAAATAAAAGTAAATTTTGCAATTTTTCCCCATAATAAGGGAAATTTCTGCAATATTGCCCCAAAATAAGCAGAATTTCTGATTTTTGCCCCACAATTAGTTAAATTTCTGCAATTTTGCCCCAAAGTAAGGGGAATTTCTGCCTTTTGCCCCAAATTATGGGGAATTTCTGCCTTTTTTTCCAAAAATAAGAAGAATGCATACCTTTTTGCCATATAAAAGGGAAATTTCTTCATTTTTGCTACAAAATAAGGGGAACTTTTGCATTTTTGCCTCCAAATATGTGGAATTTCTGTCTTTTTCCCCGAAAAACAAAGGAAATTTCTGTCTTTTTTGCCCCAAAATAAGAAAAATTTCTGACTTATTACCCTGAAATAAGTGAAAGTTCTGCAAATTTGCCCCAAAATAAGGGAAATTTCTGCCTTTTTCCCAAAAATGTGGGGAATTTCAGTATTTTACATCAAAATAATGGAAATTTCTGATTTTTGCACCTAAATATGGAGAATTTCTTCCTTTTTGCCCCAAAATAAAGGGAATTTCTGCATTTTTGCACCAATATTAGGGAAATTTCTGCAATTTTGCTCCAAAATACGGGTCATTTCTGCCTTTTTGCCCGAAATTAAGTGGAATTTCTGCCTTTTTGTCCTGAAATAAGTGAAATTTCTTCAATTTTAGCCAAAAATTAGGGATTTCATCTTTTTGCCCCAAAATGAAGGGAATTTCTGCCATTTTGCCCTGAAATATTAGAAATTTCTGAAATTTTACCCCAAAATAAGGGGAATTTCTGCTTTTTTGCCTCTAAAGAAGTGGAATTTCAGTCTTTTTCCCCTCAAAACAAAGGGAATTTCTGTTTATTTTGCACAAATATAAGGAAAATTTCTGTTTTTTTTTCCCTGAAATAAGAGATATTTCTGCAATTTTGACCCAAAATAAGTGGAATTTCTGAGTTTTCCCCCAAAATAAGGAGAATTTTGTTTTTTTGCCCCAACATATAGGGAATATCTGCCTTTTTGCCCCACAATTAGGGGAATTTCTGCAATTTTGCTCCAAAATATGGGGAATTTCTGCCTTTTTGCCCGAAAATAAGGGGAATGCATAACTTTTTGCCATATAAAAGAAAAATTTCTTCATTTTTGTTCCAAAATAAATGGAATTTCTGCATATTTGCCTCTAAATAAGTGGAATTTCTGTCTTTTTCCCCCAAAACAAAGGAAATTTCTGTCTTTTTTGCTTCTAAATAAGGGGAATTTCTGACTTATTACCCTGAAATAAGTAAAATTTCTGCAATTTTGCCCCAAAATAATAGAAATTTCTGCCTTTTTTCCCCCAAATAAGGGGAATTTCAGCCTTTTTACCTCATAATAAGGGGAATTTCTGCATTTTTGCCTCTAAATAAGTGGAATTTCTGTCTTTTTCCCACAAAACAAAGGGAATTTCTGTCTTTTTTGCCCCAAAATAAGGAAAATTTCTGACTTATTACCCTGAAATAAGTGAAATTTTTGCAATTTTGTCCCAATATAAGGGAAATTTCTGCCTTTTTGCCCCAAAATAAGGAAAATTTCTGCCTTTTTTCTCTGAAATAAGTGAAATTTCTGCAATTTCGCACCAAAATAAGTGAAATTTCTGCAATTTTGCCCCAAAATAAGGGAAATTTCTGGAATTTTGCCCCAAAATAAGTGGAATTTCTGAGTTTTGCCCCAAAATAAGGAGAATTTCTGCCTTTTGCCCCACAATTAGCGAAATTTCTGCAATTTTGCCCTAAAATAAGAGAAATTTCTGCAATTTTTCCCCATAATAAGAGAAATTTCTGCAATTTTGCCCCAAAATAAGGGGAATTTCTGCCTTTTGCCCCAAAATATGGAGAATTTCTGCCTTTTTGTCTGAAAATAAGAAGAATGCATATTTTTTGCCATAAAAAAGGGAAATTTCTTCATTTTTACTCCAAAATAAAGGGAACTTTTGCCTTTTTGCCTCTAAATAAGTGGAATTTCTGTCTTTTTCCCCCAAAACAAATGAAATTTCTGTTTTTTGCCCCAAAATAATCAAAATTTCTGGCTTATTACCCTGAAATAAGTGAAATTTCTGCAAATTTGCCCCAAAATAAGGGAAATTTCTGCCTTTTGCCCCAAAATATAAGGAATTTCAGCATTTTACATCAAAATAAGGAAAATTTCTGATTTTTGAACCAAAATATGGAGAATTTCTGCTTTTTTGCCCCAAAATAAAGGAAATTTCTGCATTTTTCACCAATATTAGGGGAATTTCTGCAATTTTGCTCCAAAATACGGGTCATTTCTGCCTTTTTGCCCGAAATTAAGTGGAATTTCTGCCTTTATGTCCCGAAATAAGTGAAATTTATTTAATTTTAGCCAAAACTTAAGGATTTCATCTTTTTGTTCCAAAATGAGGTGAATTTCTGCCATTTTGCCCTGAAATATTTGAAATTTCTGAAATTTCACCCCAAAATAAAGGGAATTTCTGCCTTTTTGCCTCTAAATAAAGGGAATTTCTGTCTTTTTCCCACAAAACAGAGGGAATTTCTGTATATTTTGCCCCAATATAAGGAAAATTTCTGCCTTTTTTCCCTGAAATTAGAGATATTTCTGCCATTCTGCCCCAAAATAAGTGGAATTTCTGAGTTTTGCCCCAAAATAAAAAGAATTTCTGCCTTTTTGCCCCACAATTAGTGAAATTTCTGCAATTTTGCCCTAAAATAAAAGAAATTTCTGCAATTTTTCTCCATAATAAGGGAAATTTCTGCAATTTTGCCCCAAAATAAGGGGAATTTCTGTTTTTTGCCCCACAATTAGGGAAATTTCTGCAATTTTGCCCCACAATTAGGCAAATTTCTGTAATTTTGCCCCAAAGTAAGGGGAATTTCTGCCTTTTACCCCAAAATATGGGGAATTTCTGCCTTTTTGTCCGAAAATAAGAAGAATGCATACTTTTTTGCCATAAAAAAAAGAAATTTCTTCATTTTTGCTCCAAAATAAGGGAAACTTTTGCCTTTTTGCCTCTAAATAAGTGGAATTTCTTTCTTTTTCCCCCAAAACAAATGAATTTTCTGTCTTTTTTGCCCCAAAGTAAGAAAAAATTTTGACTTATTACCCTGAAATAAGTGAAATTTCTGCATATTTGCCCCAAAATAAGAGTAATTTCTGCCTTTTGCCCCAAAATATGGGGAATTTCAGCATTTTACATCAAAATAAGGGAAATTTCTGATTTTTGCACCAAAATATGGAGAATTTCTGCCTTTTTGCCCCAAAATAAAGGGAATTTCTGCATTTTTGCACCAATATTAGGGGAATTTCTGCAATTTTGCTCCAAAATACGGGTCATTTCTGCCTTTTTGCCCGAAATTAAGTGGAATTTCTGCCTTTTTGTCCCGAAATAAGTGAAATTTCTTCAATTTTTGCCAAAATTAGGGATTTCATCTTTTTGCCACAAAATGAGGGGAATTTCTGCCATTTTGCCTTGAAATATTTGAAATTTCTAAAATTTTACCCCAAAATAAGGGGAATTTCTGCCTTTTTGCCTCTAAATAAGTGGAATTTCAATCTTTTTCCCCGAAAACCTAGGGAATTTCTGTTTATTTTGCCCAAATATAAGGAAAATTTCTGCCTTTTTTCCCTGAAATAAGAGATATTTCTGCAATTTTGCCCCAAAATAAGTGGAATTTCTGAGTTTTGCCACAAAATAAGGAGAATTTTGTTTTTTTGCCCCAACATATAGGGAATATCTGTCTTTTTCCTCCACAATTAGGGGAATTTCTGCAATTTTGCTCCAAAATACGAGGAATTTTTGCCTTTTTGCCCGAAAATAAGGGGAATGCATACCTTTTGCCATATAAAAGGGAAATTTCTTCATTTTTGCTCCAAAATAAGGGAAATTTCTGCCTTTTTGTCTCTAAATAAGTGGAATTTCTGTCTTTTTCCCAGAAAACAAAGGGAATTACTGTCTTTTTTGCCTCAAAATAAGGGGAATTTCTGACTTATTACCCTGAAAGAAGTGAAATTTCTGCAATTTTGCCCCAAAATAAGGGAAATTTCTGCATTTTGGCTTCCAAATAAGGGGAATTTCAGCCTTTTTAACTCATAATAAGGGGAATTTCTGCCTTTTTGCCTCTAAATAAGTGGAATTTCTGTCTTTTTCCCCTAAAACAAAGGGAATTTCTGTCTTTTTTGCCCCAAAATAAGGAAAATTTCTGACTTATTACCCTGAAATAAGTTAAATTTCTGCAATTTTGCCCCAATATAAGGGAAATTTCTGCCTTTTTGCCCCCAAATAAGGGAAATTTCAGCCTTTTTACCTCAAAATAAGGGGAATTTCTGAATTTTGGCACAAAATATTAGGAATTTCTGCCTTTTTGCCCCCAAAAAAGGAAAATTTCTGCCTTTTTTCTCTGAAATAAGTAAAATTTCTGCAGTTTTGCAACAAAATAATTGATATTTCTGCAATTTTGCCCCAAAATAAGGGAAATTTGTGATATTTTGCCCCAAAATAAGTGAAATTTCTGAGTTTTGCTTAAAAATAAGGAGAATTTCTGCATTTTTGCTCCACAATTAGTGAAATTTCTGCAATTTTGCCCTAAAATAAAAGTAAATTCTGCAATTTTTCCCCATAATAAGGGAAATTTCTGCAATTTTGCCCCAAAATAAGCGGAATTTCTGATTTTTGCCCCACAATTAGTTAAATTTCTGCAATTTTGCCCCAAAATAAGGGGAATTTCTGCCTTTTGCCACAAAATATGGGGAATTTCTGCCTTTTTTTCCAAAAATAAGAAGAATGCATAACTTTTTGCCATAAAAAAGGGAAATTTCTTCATTTTTGCTACAAAATAAGGGGAACTTTTGCATTTTTGCCTCCAAATATGTGGAATTTCTGTCTTTTTCCCCCAAAACAAAGGAAATTTCTGTCTTTTTTGCCCCAAAATAAGAAAAATTTCTGACTTATTACCCTGAAATAAGTGAAAGTTCTGCAAATTTGCCCCAAAATAAGGGAAATTTCTGCCTTTTGCCCCAAAATGTGGGGAATTTCAGCATTTTACATCAAAATAAGGGAAATTTCTGATTTTTGCACCAAAATATTAGGAATTTCTGCCTTTTTGCCCCAAAATAAAGGGAATTTCTTCATTTTTGCACCAATATTATGGGAATTTCTGCAATTTTGCTCCAAAATATGGGTCATTTCTGCCCTTTTGCCCGAAATTAAGTAGAATTTCTGCCTTTTTGTCCCGAAATAAGTGAAATTTCTTCAATTTTAGCCCAAAATTAGGGATTTCATCTTTTTGCCCCAAAATAAGGGGAATTTCTGCCATTTTGCCCATAAATATTTGAAATTTCTGAAATTTTACCCCAAAATAAGGGGAATTTCTGCCTTTTTGCCCCAAAATAAGGGGAATTTCAACATTATTACCTCAAAATAAGGGAAATATCTGCCTTTTTGCCACAAAATATACGGAATTTCTGCCTTTTTGCCCCAAAATATGGAAAATTTCTATAATTTTTCCCCAAAATAAGGGGAATTTCTCATTTTTTGCCCCAAAATAATGGAAATTTCAGACTTTTTACCTGAAAATAAGTGAAATTTCTGCAATTTTGCCCCAAATAAGGGAAAATTCTGCAATTTTGCCACAAAATAAGGTAAATTCCTGCAATTTTGCCCCAAAATAAAGAAAATTTCTGGAATTTTGCCCCAAGATAAGGGGAATTTCTGATTTTTGCCCCAAAATAAAGGGAATTTCTGCCTCTTGCCCCAAAATTAGGGGAATTTCTGCAATTTTGTTCCAAAATATGGGAAATTTCTGCCTTTTTGCCCGAAAATAAGAATGCATACCTTTTTGCCATAAAAAAGTGAAATTTCTTCATTTTTGCTCCAAAATAAGGGGAATTTCTGCCTTTTTGCCTCTAAATAAGTGGAATTTTTGTCTTTGTCCCCCAAAACAAAGGGAATTTCTGTCTTTTTTGCCCCAAAATAAGGAGAATTTCTGACTTATTACCCTGAAATAAGTGAAATTTCTGCATTTTTGCTTCCAAATAAGTGGAATTTCAGCCTTTTAACCTAAAAATAAGGGGAATTTCTGCATTTTTGCCCCAAAATATTAGGAATTTCTGCATTTTTGCCCCAATATAAGGAAAATTTCTGCCCTTTTTCCCTGAAATAAAGATATTTCTGCAATTTTCTCCAAACTAAGTGGAATTTCTGAGTTTTGCCCCAAAATAAGGAGAATTTCTGTCTTTTTGCCCCAACATATAGGGAATTTCTTCCCTTTTGCCCCACAATTAGGGGAATTTCTGCAATCTTGCTCCAAAATACGAGGAATTTCTGCCTTTTTGCCCGAAAATAAGGGGAATGCATACCTTTTTGCCATATAAAAGGGAAATTTCTTAATTTTTGCTCCAAAATAAGGAAAATTTCTGCCTTTTGGCCTCTAAATAAGTGGACTTTCTGTCTTTTTCCCCCAAAACAAAGGGAATTTCTGTCTTTTTTGCACCAAAACAAAAGGAATTTTTGACTTATTACCCGGAAGTAAGTAAAATTTCTGCAATTTTGCCCCAAAATAAGGGAAATTTCTGCCTTTTCCCCCCAAATAAGGGGAATTTCAGCCTTTTTACCTTATAATAAGGGGAATTTCTGCATTTTTGCCTCTAAATAAGTGGAATTTCTGTCTTTTTCCCCCAAAACAAAGTGAATTTCTGTCTTTTTTGCCCCAAAATTAGGAAAATTTCTGCCTTATTACCCTAAAATAAGTGAAATTTCTGCAATTTTGCCCCAATATAAGGGAAATTTCTGCCTTTTTGCCCCCAAATAAGGGAAATTTCAGCTTTTTACCTCAAAATAAGGGAAATTTCTGAATTTTGGCACAAAATATTAGGAATTTCTGCCTTTTTGCCTCAAAATAAGGAAAATTTCTGCCTTTTTTCTCTGAAATAAGTGAAATTTCTGCAATTTTGCACCAAAATAAGTGAAATTTCTGCAATTTTGCCCCAAAATAATGGAAATTTCTGGAATTTTGCCCCAAAATAAGTGGAATTTCTGAGTTTTGCCCCAAAATAAAAAGAATTTCTGCCTTTTTGCCCCACAATTATTGAAATTTCTGCAATTTTGCCCTAAAATAAGAGAAATTTTTGCAATTTTTTACCATAATAAGGGAAATTTCTGCATTTTTGCCCCAAAATAAGGGGAATTTCTGATTTTTGCCGCACAATTAGAGAAATTTCTGCAATTTTGCCCCAAAATAAGGGGAATTTCTGCCTTTTTGCCTCTAAATAAGTGGAATTTCAGTCTTTTTCCCCCAAAACATAGGGAATTTCTGTTTATTTTGCCCAAATATAAGGAAAATTTCTGCCTTTTTTCCCTGAAATAAGAGATATTTCTGCAATTTTGCCCCAAAATAAGTGGAATTTCTGAGTTTTGCCCCAAAATAAGGAGAATTTTGTTTTTTTGCCCCAACATATAGGGAATATCTGCCTTTTTCCCCCACAATTAGGGGAATTTCTGCAATTTTGCTCCAAAATACGAGGAATTTCTGCCTTTTTGCCCGAAAATAAGGGGAATGCATACCTTTTTGCCATATAAAAGGGAAATTTCTTCATTTTTGCTCCAAAATAAAAGGAATTTCTGCCTTTTTGCCTCTAAATAAGTGGAATTTCTGTCTTTTTCCCCCCAAAAAAAGGAAATTTCTGTCTTTTTTGCCCCTAAATAAGGGGAATTTCTGACTTATTACCCTAAAATAAGTAAAATTTCTGCAATTTTGCCCAAAAATAAGGGAAATTTCTGCATTTTGCCCCCAAATAAGGGGAATTTCAGCCTTTTTACCTCGTAATAAGGGGAATTTCTGCATTTTTGCCTCTAAATAAGTGGAATTTCTGTCTTTTTCCCCTAAAACAAAGGGAATTTCTTTCTTTTTTGCCCCAAAATAAGTAAAATTTCTTACTTATTACCCTAAAATAAGTTAAATTTCTGCAATTTTGCCCCAATATAAGGGAAATTTCTGCCTTTTTGCCCCTCAAATAAGAGGAATTTCAGCCATTTTACCTCAAAATAAGGGGAATTTCTGAATATTGGCACAAAATATTAGGAATTTCTGCCTTTTTGCCCCAAAATAAGGAAAATTTCTGCATTTTTTCTCTGAAATAAGTAAAATTTCTGCAATTTTGCAACAAAATAATTGATATTTCTGCAATTTTGCCCCAAAATAAGGGAAATTTCTGATATTTTGCCCCAAAATAAGTGAAATTTCTGAGCTTTGCTTTAAAATAAGGAGAATTTCTGCCTTTTTGCTCCACAATTAGTGAAATTTCTGCAATTTTGCCCTAAAATAAAAGTAAATTTTGCAATTTTTCTCCATAATAAGGGAAATTTCTGCAATTTTCCCCCAAAATAAGCGGAATTTCTGATTTTTGCCCCACAATCAGTTAAATTTCTGCAATTTTGCCCCAAAATAAGGGGAATTTCTGCCTTTTGCCCCAAAATATAGGGAATTTCTGCCTTTTTTTCCAAAAATAAGAAGAATGCATACCTTTTTGCCATAAAAAAGGGAAATTTTTTCATTTTTGCTACAAAATAAGGGGAACTTTTGCATTTTTGCCTCCAAATATGTGGAATTTCTGTCTTTTTCCCGCAAAACAAAGGAAATTTCTGTCTTTTTTGCCCCAAAATAAGAAAAATTTCTGACTTATTACCCTGAAATAAGTGAAAGTTCTGCAAATTTGCCCCAAAATAAGGGAAATTTCTGCCTTTTGCCCCAAAATGTGGGGAATTTCAGCATTTTACATCAAAATAAGGGAAATTTCTGATTTTTGCACCAAAATATTAGGAATTTCTGCCTTTTTGCCCCAAAATAAAGGGAATTTCTTCATTTTTGCACCAATATTAGGGGAATTTCTGCAATTTTGCTCCAAAATACGGGTCATTTCTGCCTTTATGCCCGAAATTAAGTGGAATTTCTGCCTTTTTGTCCCGAAATAAGTGAAATTTCTTCAATTTTTGCCAAAAATTAGGGATTTCATCTTTTTGGTCCAAAATGAGGGGAATTTCTGCCATTTTGCCCATAAATATTTGAAATTTCTGAAATTTTACCCCAAAATAAGGGGAATTTCTGCCTTTTTGCCCCAAAATAAGGGGAATTTCAACATTATTACCTCAAAATAAAAGAAATTTCTGCCTTTTTGCCACAAAATATACTGAATTTCTGCCTTTTTGCCCCAAAATAAGGAAAATTTCTATAATTTTTCCCCAAAAGAAGGGGAATTTCTCATATTTTGCCCCAAAATAAAGGAAATTTCAGACTTTTTACCTGAAAATAAGTGAAATTTCTGCAATTTTGCCCCAAATAAGGGAAAATTCTGCAATTTTGCCACAAAATAAGGTAAATTCCTGAAATTTTGCCCCAAAATAAAGAAAATTTCTGGAATTTTGCCCCAAAATAAGGGGAATTTCTGATTTTTGCCCCAAAATAAAGGGAATTTCTGCCTTTTGCCCCAAAATTAGCGGAATTTCTGCAATTTTGCTCCAAAATATGGGGAATTTCTGCCTTTTTGCCCGAAAATAAGAATGCATACCTTTTTGCCATAAAAAAGGGAAATTTCTTCATTTTTGCTCCAAAATAAGGGGAATTTCTGCCTTTTTGCCTCTAAATAAGTGGAATTTTTGTCTTTGTCCCCCA
Source organism: Micromys minutus (assembly GCF_963924665.1). Taxonomy (NCBI): domain Eukaryota; kingdom Metazoa; phylum Chordata; class Mammalia; order Rodentia; family Muridae; genus Micromys; species Micromys minutus. The sequence goes on from NW_027667570.1 coordinate 13,739, forward strand.
AAACAAAGGGAATTTCTGTATTTTTGCCCCAAAATAAGGGGAATTTCTGACTTATTTCCCTGAAATTAGTGAAATTTCTGCAATTTTGCCCCAAAATAAGGGAAATTTCTGCATTTTTGCTTCCAAATAAGGGGAATTTCAGCCTTTTAACCTAAAAATAAGGGGAATTTCTGCATTTTTGCCACAAAATATTAGGAATTTCTGCATTTTTGCCCCAATATAAGGAAAATTTCTGCCTTTTTTCCCTGAAACAAAGATATTTCTGCAATTTTGCTCCAAAATAAGTGGAATTTCTGAGTTTTGCCCCAAAATGAGGAGAATTTCTGTCTTTTTGCCCCAACATATAGGGAATTTCTTCCTTTTTGCCCCACAATTAGGGGAATTTCTGCAATCTTGCTCCAAAATACGGGGAATTTCTGCCTTTTTGCCCGAAAATAAGGGGAATGCATACCTTTTTGCCATATAAAAGGGAAATTTCTTCATTTTTGCTCCAAAATAAGGAAAATTTCTGCCTTTTTGCCTCTAAATAAGTGGACTTTCTGTCTTTTTCCCCCAAAACAAAGGGAATTTCTGTCTTTTTTGCACCAAAATAAAAGGAATTTTTGACTTATTACCCGGAAATAAGTAAAATTTCTGCAATTTTGCCCCAAAATAAGGGAAATTTCTGCTTTTTTCCCCCCAAATAAGGGGAATTTCAGCCTTTTTACCTTATAATAAGGGGAATTTCTGCATTATTGCCTCTAAATAAGTGGAATTTCTGTCTTTTTCCCCCAAAACAAAGGGAATTTCTGTTTTTTGCCCCAAAATTAGAAAAATTTCTGCCTTATTACCCTAAAATAAGTGAAATTTCTGCAATTTTGCCCCAATATAAGGGAAATTTCTGCCTTTTTGCCCCCAAATAAGGGAAATTTCAGCCTTTTTACCTCAAAATAAGGGGAATTTCTGAATTTTGGCACAAAATATTAGGAATTTCTGCCATTTTGCCCCAAAATAAGGAAAATTTCTGCCTTTTTTCTCTGAAATAAGTGAAATTTCTGCAATTTTGCACCAAAATAAGTGAAATTTCTGCAATTTTGCCCCAAAATAATGGAAATTTCTGGAATTTTGCCCCAAAATAAGTGGAATTTCTGAGTTTTGCCCCAAAATAAAAAGAATTTCTGCCTTTTTGCCCCACAATTAGTGAAATTTCTGCAATTTTGCCCTAAAATAAAAGAAATTTTTGCAATTTTTTACCATAATAAGGGAAATTTCTGCATTTTTGCCCCAAAATATGGGGAATTTCTGATTTTTGCCACACAATTAGAGAAATTTCTGCAATTTTGCCCCAAAATAAGGGGAATTTCTGCCTTTTTGCCTCTAAATAAGTGGAATTTCAGTCTTTTTCCCCCAAAACATAGGGAATTTCTGTTTATTTTGCCCAAATATAAGGAAAATTTCTGCCTTTTTTCCATGAAATAAGAGATATTTCTGCAATTTTGCCCCAAAATAAGTGGAATTTCTGAGTTTTGCCCCAAAATAAGGAGAATTTTGTTTTTTTGCCCCAACATATAGGGAATATCTGCCTTTTTCCTCCACAATTAGGGGAATTTCTGCAATTTTGCTCCAAAATACGAGGAATTTCTGCCTTTTTGCCCGAAAATAAGGGAATGCATAACTTTTTGCCATATAAAAGGGAAATTTCTTCATTTTTGCTCCAAAATAAAAGGAATTTCTGCATTTTTGCCTCTAAATAAGTGGAATTTCTGTCTTTTTCCCCCCAAAAAAAGGAAATTTCTGTCTTTTTGTCCCTAAATAAGGGGAATTTCTGACTTATTACCCTAAAATAAGTAAAATTTCTGCAATTTTGCCCAAAAATAAGGGAAATTTCTGCATTTAGCCCCAAAATAAGGGGAATTTCAGCCTTTTTACCTCGTAATAAGGGGAATTTCTGCATTTTTGCCTCTAAATAAGTGGAATTTCTGTCTTTATTCCCCAAAACAAAGGGAATTTCTGTCTTTTTTGCCCCAAAATAAGGAAAATTTCTGACTTATTACCCTAAAATAAGTGAAATTTCTGCAATTTTGCCCCAATATAAGGGAAATTTCTGCCTTTTTGCCCCTCAAATAAGAGGAATTTCAGCCATTTTACCTCAAAATAAGGGGAATTTCTGAATATTGGCACAAAATATTAGGAATTTCTGCCTTTTTGCCCCAAAATATGGAAAATTTCTGCATTTTTTCTCTGAAATAAGTAAAATTTCTGCAGTTTTGCAACAAAATAATTGATATTTCTGCAATTTTGCCCCAAAATAAGGGAAATTTGTGATATTTTGCCCCAAAATAAGTGAAATTTCTGAGTTTTGCTTAAAAATAAGGAGAATTTCTGCCTTTTTGCTCCACAATTAGTGAAATTTCTGCAATTTTGCCCTAAAATAAAAGTAAATTTTGCAATTTTTCCACATAATAAGGGAAATTTCTGCAATTTTGCCCCAAAATAAGCGGAATTTCTGATTTTTGCCCCACAATTAGTTAAATTTCTGCAATTTTGCCCCAAAATAAGGGGAATTTCTGCCTTTTGCCCCAAAATATGGGGAATTTCTGCATTTTTTTCGAAAAATAAGAAGAATGCATTCCTTTTTGCCATAAAAAAGGGAAATTTCTTCATTTTTGCTACAAAATAAGGGGAACTTTTGCATTTTTGCCTCCAAATATGTGGAATTTCTGTCTTTTTCCCCCAAAACAAAGGAAATTTCTGTCTTTTTTGCCCCAAAATAAGAAAAATTTCTGACTTATTACCCTGAAATAAGTGAAAGTTCTGCAAATTTGCCCCAAAATAAGGGAAATTTCTGCCTTTTGCCCCAAAATGTGGGGAATTTCAGCATTTTACATCAAAATAAGGGAAATTTCTGATTTTTGCACCAAAATATTAGGAATTTCTGCCTTTTTGCCCCAAAATAAAGGGAATTTCTTCATTTTTGCACCAATATTAGGGGAATTTCTGCAATTTTGCTCCAAAATATGGGTCATTTCTGCCTTTTTGCCCGAAATTAAGTAGAATTTCTGCCTTTTTGTCCCGAAATAAGTGAAATTTCTTCAATTTTAGCCCAAAATTAGGGATTTCATTTTTTGCCCCAAAATAAGGGGAATTTCTGCCATTTTGCCCATAAATATTTGAAATTTCTGAAATTTTACCCCAAAATAAGGGGAATTTCTGCCTTTTTGCCCCAAAATAAGGGGAATTTCAACATTATTACCTCAAAATAAGGGAAATATCTGCCTTTTTGCCACAAAATATACGGAATTTCTGCCTTTTTGCCCCCAAATTAGGAAAATTTCTATAATTTTTCCCCAAAATAAGGGGAATTTCTCATTTTTTGCCCCAAATAAAGGAAATTTCAGACTTTTTACCTGAAAATAAGTGAAATTTCTGCAATTTTGCCCCAAATAAGGGAAAATTCTGCAATTTTGCCACAAAATAAGGTAAATTCCTGCAATTTTGCCCCAAAATAAAGAAAATTTCTGGAATTTTGCCCCAAGATAAGGGGAATTTCTGATTTTTGCCCCAAACTAAAGGGAATTTCTGCCTTTTGCCCCAAAATTTGGGGAATTTCTGCAATTTTGCTCCAAAATATGAAGAATTTCTGCCTTTTTGCCCGAAAATAAGAATGCATACCTTTTTGCCATAAAAAAGTGAAATTTCTTCATTTTTGCTCCAAAATAAGGGGAATTTCTGCCTTTTTGCCTCTAAATAAGTGGAATTTTTGTCTTTGTCCCCCAAAACAAAGGGAATTTCTGTCTTTTTTGCCCCAAAATAAGGGGAAATTCTGATTTATTACCCTGAAATAAGTGAAATTTCTGCAATTTTGCCCCAAAATAAGGGAAATTTCTGCATTTTTGCTTCCAAATAAGGGGAATTTCAGCCTTTTAACCTAAAAATAAAGGGAATTTCTGCATTTTTGCCACAAAATATTAGGAATTTCTGCATTTTTGCCCCAATATAAGGAAAATTTCTGCCTTTTTTTCCCTGAAATAAAGATATTTCTGCAATTTTGCTCCAAAATAAGTGGAATTTCTGAGTTTTGCCACAAAATAAGGAGAATTTCTGACTTTTTGCCCCAACATATAGGGAAGTTCTTCCTTTTTGCCCCACAATTAGGGGAATTTCTGCAATCTTGCTCCAAAATACGGGGAATTTCTGCCTTTTTGCCCGAAAATAAGGGGAATGCATAACTTTTTGCCATATAAAAGGGAAATTTCTTCATTTTTGCTCCAAAATAAGGAAAATTTCTGCCCTTTTGCCTCTAAATAAGTGGACTTTCTGTCTTTTTCCCCCAAAACAAAGGGAATTTCTGTCTTTTTTCACCAAAATAAAAGGAATTTTTGACTTATTACCCGGAAATAAGTAAAATTTCTGCAATTTTGCCCCAAAATAAGGGAAATTTCTGCCTTTTTCCCCCCAAATAAGGGGAATTTCAGCCTTTTTACCTTATAATAAGGGGAATTTCTGCATTTTTGCCTCTAAATAAGTGGAATTTCTGTCTAATTCCCCCAACACAAAGTGAATTTCTGTCTTTTTTGCCCCAAAATTAGGAAAATATCTGCCTTATTACCCTAAAATAAGTGAAATTTCTTCAATTTTGCCCCAATATAAGGGAAATTTCTGCCTTTTTGCCCCCAAATAAGGGAAATTTCAGCCTTTTTACCTCAAAATAAGGGGAATTTCTGAATTTTGGCACTAAATATTAGGAATTTCTGCCTTTTTGCCCCAAAATAAGGAAAATTTCTGCCTTTTTTCTCTGAAATAAGTGAAATTTCTGCAATTTTGCACCAAAATAAGTGAAATTTCTGCAATTTTGCCCCAAAATAATGGAAATTTCTGGAATTTTGCCCCAGAATAAGTGGAATTTCTGAGTTTTGCCCCAAAATAAAAAGAATTTCTGCCTTTTTGCCCCACAATTAGTGAAATTTCTGCAATTTTGCCCTAAAATAAAAAAAATTTTTGCAATTTTTTACCATAATAAGGGAAATTTCTGCATTTTTGCCCCAAAATATGGGGAATTTCTGATTTTTGCCGCACAATTAGAGAAATGTCTGCAATTTTGCCCCAAAATAAGGGGAATTTCTGCCTTTTTGCCTCTAAATAAGTGGAATTTCAGTCTTTTTCCCCCAAAACATAGGGAATTTCTGTTTATTTTGCCCAAATATAAGGAAAATTTCTGCCTTTTTTCCCTGAAATAAGAGATATTTCTGCAATTTTGCCCCAAAATAAGTGGAATTTCTGAGTTTTGCCCCAAAATAAGGAGAATTTTGTTTTTTTGCCCCAACATATAGGGAATATCTGCCTTTTTCCCCCACAATTAGGGGAATTTCTGCAATTTTGCTCCAAAATACGAGGAATTTCTGCCTTTTTGCCCGAAAATAAGGGGAATGCATACCTTTTTGCCATATAAAAGGGAAATTTCTTCATTTTTGCTCCAAAATAAAAGGAATTTCTGCCTTTTTGCCTCTAAATAAGTGGAATTTCTGTCTTTTTCCCCCCAAAAAAAGGAAATTTCTGTCTTTTTTGCCCCTAAATAAGGGGAATTTCTGACTTATTACCCTAAAATAAGTAAAATTTCTGCAATTTTGAGCAAAAATAAGGGAAATTTCTGCATTTAGCCCCCAAATAAGGGGAATTTCAGCCTTTTTACCTCGTAATAAGGGGAATTTCTGCATTTTTGCCTCTAAATAAGTGGAATTTCTGTTTTTTTCCCCAAAACAAAGGGAATTTCTGTCTTTTAGCCCCAAAATAAGGAAAATTTCTGACTTATTACCCTAAAATAAGTTAAATTTCTGCAATTTTCCCCCAATATAAGGGGAATTTCTGCCTTTTTGCCCCCAAATAAGAGGAATTTCAGCCATTTTACCTCAAAATAAGGGGAATTTCTGAATATTGGAACAAAACATTAGGAATTTCTGCCTTTTTGCCCCAAAATAAGGAAAATTTCTGCCTTTTTTCTCTGAAATAAGTGAAATTTCTGCAATTTTGCACCAAAATAAGTGAAATTTCTGCAATTTTGCCCCAAAATAATGGAAATTTCTGGAATTTTGCCCCAAAATAAGTGGAATTTCTGAGTTTTGCCCCAAAATAAAAAGAATTTCTGCCTTTTTGCCCCACAATTAGTGAAATTTCTGCAATTTTGCCCTAAAATAAAAGAAATTTTTGCAATTTTTTACCATAATAAGGGAAATTTCTGCATTTTTTCCCCAAAATATGGGGAATTTCTGATTTTTGCCACACAATTAGAGAAATTTCTGCAATTTTGCCCCAAAATAAGGGGAATTTCTGCCTTTTTGCCTCTAAATAAGTGGAATTTCAGTCTTTTTCCCCCAAAACATAGGGAATTTCTGTTTATTTTGCCCAAATATAAGGAAAATTTCTGCCTTTTTTCCCTGAAATAAGAGATATTTCTGCAATTTTGCCCCAAAATAAGTGGAATTTCTGAGTTTTGCCCCAAAATAAGGAGAATTTTGTTTTTTTGCCCCAACATATAGGGAATATCTGCCTTTTTCCTCCACAATTAGGGGAATTTCTGCAATTTTGCTCCAAAATACGAGGAATTTCTGCCTTTTTGCCCGAAAATAAGGGAATGCATACCTTTTTGCCATATAAAAGGGAAATTTCTTCATTTTTGCTCCAAAATAAAAGGAATTTCTGCATTTTTGCCTCTAAATAAGTGGAATTTCTGTCTTTTTCCCCCCAAAAAAAGGAAATTTCTGTCTTTTTTGTCCCTAAATAAGGGGAATTTCTGACTTATTACCCTAAAATAAGTAAAATTTCTGCAATTTTGCCCAAAAATAAGGGAATTTCTGCATTTAGCCCCAAAATAAGGGGAATTTCAGCCTTTTTACCTCGTAATAAGGGGAATTTCTGCATTTTTGCCTCTAAATAAGTGGAATTTCTGTCTTTATTCCCCAAAACAAAGGGAATTTCTGTCTTTTTTGCCCCAAAATAAGGAAAATTTCTGACTTATTACCCTAAAATAAGTGAAATTTCTGCAATTTTGCCCCAATATAAGGGAAATTTCTGCCTTTTTGCCCCTCAAATAAGAGGAATTTCAGCCATTTTACCTCAAAATAAGGGGAATTTCTGAATATTGGCACAAAATATTAGGAATTTCTGCCTTTTTGCCCCAAAATAAGGAAAATTTCTGCATTTTTTCTCTGAAATAAGTAAAATTTCTGCAGTTTTGCAACAAAATAATTGATATTTCTGCAATTTTGCCCCAAAATAAGGGAAATTTGTGATATTTTGCCCCAAAATAAGTGAAATTTCTGAGTTTTGCTTAAAAATAAGGAGAATTTCTGCCTTTTTGCTCCACAATTAGTGAAATTTCTGCAATTTTGCCCTAAAATAAAAGTAAATTTTGCAATTTTTCCACATAATAAGGGAAATTTCTGCAATTTTGCCCCAAAATAAGCGGAATTTCTGATTTTTGCCCCACAATTAGTTAAATTTCTGCAATTTTGCCCCAAAATAAGGGGAATTTCTGCCTTTTGCCCCAAAATATGGGGAATTTCTTCATTTTTTTCGAAAAATAAGAAGAATGCATTCCTTTTTGCCATAAAAAAGGGAAATTTCTTCATTTTTGCTACAAAATAAGGGGAACTTTTGCATTTTTGCCTCCAAATATGTGGAATTTCTGTCTTTTTCCCCCAAAACAAAGGAAATTTCTGTCTTTTTTGCCCCAAAATAAGAAAAATTTCTGACTTATTACCCTGAAATAAGTGAAAGTTCTGCAAATTTGCCCCAAAATAAGGGAAATTTCTGCCTTTTGCCCCAAAATGTGGGGAATTTCAGCATTTTACATCAAAATAAGGGAAATTTCTGATTTTTGCACCAAAATATTAGGAATTTCTGCCTTTTTGCCCCAAAATAAAGGGAATTTCTTCATTTTTGCACCAATATTAGGGGAATTTCTGCAATTTTGCTCCAAGATATGGGTCATTTCTGCCTTTTTGCCCGAAATTAAGTAGAATTTCTGCCTTTTTGTCCCGAAATAAGTGAAATTTCTTCAATTTTAGCCCAAAATTAGGGATTTCATTTTTTGCCCCAAAATAAGGGGAATTTCTGCCATTTTGCCCATAAATATTTGAAATTTCTGAAATTTTACCCCAAAATAAGGGGAATTTCTGCCTTTTTGCCCCAAAATAAGGGGAATTTCAACATTATTACCTCAAAATAAGGGAAATATCTGCCTTTTTGCCACAAAATATACGGAATTTCTGCCTTTTTGCCCCCAAATTAGGAAAATTTCTATAATTTTTCCCCAAAATAAGGGGAATTTCTCATTTTTTGCCCCAAATAAAGGAAATTTCAGACTTTTTACCTGAAAATAAGTGAAATTTCTGCAATTTTGCCCCAAATAAGGGAAAATTCTGCAATTTTGCCACAAAATAAGGTAAATTCCTGCAATTTTGCCCCAAAATAAAGAAAATTTCTGGAATTTTGCCCCAAGATAAGGGGAATTTCTGATTTTTGCCCCAAACTAAAGGGAATTTCTGCCTTTTGCCCCAAAATTTGGGGAATTTCTGCAATTTTGCTCCAAAATATGAAGAATTTCTGCCTTTTTGCCTGAAAATAAGAATGCATACCTTTTTGCCATAAAAAAGTGAAATTTCTTCATTTTTGCTCCAAAATAAGGGGAATTTCTGCCTTTTTGCCTCTAAATAAGTGGAATTTTTGTCTTTGTCCCCCAAAACAAAGGGAATTTCTGTCTTTTTTGCCCCAAAATAAGGGGAAATTCTGATTTATTACCCTGAAATAAGTGAAATTTCTGCAATTTTGCCCCAAAATAAGGGAAATTTCTGCATTTTTGCTTCCAAATAAGGGGAATTTCAGCCTTTTAACCTAAAAATAAAGGGAATTTCTGCATTTTTGCCACAAAATATTAGGAATTTCTGCATTTTTGCCCCAATATAAAGAAAATTTCTGCCTTTTTTTCCCTGAAATAAAGATATTTCTGCAATTTTGCTCCAAAATAAGTGGAATTTCTGAGTTTTGCCACAAAATAAGGAGAATTTCTGACTTTTTGCCCCAACATATAGGGAAGTTCTTCCTTTTTGCCCCACAATTAGGGGAATTTCTGCAATCTTGCTCCAAAATACGGGGAATTTCTGCCTTTTTGCCCGAAAATAAGGGGAATGCATAACTTTTTGCCATATAAAAGGGAAATTTCTTCATTTTTGCTCCAAAATAAGGAAAATTTCTGCCCTTTTGCCTCTAAATAAGTGGACTTTCTGTCTTTTTCCCCCAAAACAAAGGGAATTTCTGTCTTTTTTCACCAAAATAAAAGGAATTTTTGACTTATTACCCGGAAATAAGTAAAATTTCTGCAATTTTGCCCCAAAATAAGGGAAATTTCTGCCTTTTTCCCCCCAAATAAGGGGAATTTCAGCCTTTTTACCTTATAATAAGGGGAATTTCTGCATTTTTGCCTCTAAATAAGTGGAATTTCTGACTAATTCCCCCAAAACAAAGTGAATTTCTGTCTTTTTTGCCCCAAAATTAGGAAAATATCTGCCTTATTACCCTAAAATAAGTGAAATTTCTTCAATTTTGCCCCAATATAAGGGAAATTTCTGCCTTTTTGCCCCCAAATAAGGGAAATTTCAGCCTTTTTACCTCAAAATAAGGGGAATTTCTGAATTTTGGCACAAAATATTAGGAATTTCTGCCTTTTTGCCCCAAAATAAGGAAAATTTCTGCCTTTTTTCTCTGAAATAAGTGAAATTTCTGCAATTTTGCACCAAAATAAGTGAAATTTCTGCAATTTTGCCCCAAAATAATGGAAATTTCTGGAATTTTGCCCCAGAATAAGTGGAATTTCTGAGTTTTGCCCCAAAAAAAAAAGAATTTCTGCCTTTTTGCCCCACAATTAGTGAAATTTCTGCAATTTTGCCCTAAAATAAAAAAAATTTTTGCAATTTTTTACCATAATAAGGGAAATTTCTGCATTTTTGCCCCAAAATATGGGGAATTTCTGATTTTTGCCGCACAATTAGAGAAATTTCTGCAATTTTGCCCCAAAATAAGGGGAATTTCTGCCTTTTTGCCTCTAAATAAGTGGAATTTCAGTCTTTTTCCCCCAAAACATAGGGAATTTCTGTTTATTTTTGCCCAAATATAAGGAAAATTTCTGCCTTTTTTCCCTGAAATAAGAGATATTTCTGCAATTTTGCCCCAAAATAAGTGGAATTTCTGAGTTTTGCCCCAAAATAAGGAGAATTTTGTTTTTTTGCCCCAACATATAGGGAATATCTGCCTTTTTCCCCCACAATTAGGGGAATTTCTGCAATTTTGCTCCAAAATACGAGGAATTTCTGCCTTTTTGCCCGAAAATAAGGGGAATGCATACCTTTTTGCCATATAAAAGGGAAATTTCTTCATTTTTGCTCCAAAATAAAAGGAATTTCTGCCTTTTTGCCTCTAAATAAGTGGAATTTCTGTCTTTTTCCCCCCAAAAAAAGGAAATTTCTGTTTTTTTTGCCCCTAAATAAGGGGAATTTTTGACTTATTACCCTAAAATAAGTAAAATTTCTGCAATTTTGAGCAAAAATAAGGGAAATTTCTGCATTTAGCCCCCAAATAAGGGGAATTTCAGCCTTTTTACCTCGTAATAAGGGGAATTTCTGCATTTTTGCCTCTAAATAAGTGGAATTTCTGTCTTTTTATCCCAAAACAAAGGGAATTTCTGTCTTTTAGCCCCAAAATAAGGAAAATTTCGAACTTATTACCCTAAAATAAGTTAAATTTCTGCAATCTTCCCCCAATATAAGGGGAATTTCTGCCTTTTTGCCCCCAAATAAGAGGAATTTCAGCCATTTTACCTCAAAATAAGGGGAATTTCTGAATATTGGCACAAAATATTAGGAATTTCTGCCTTTTTGCCCCAAAATAAGGAAAATTTCTGCCTTTTTTCTCTGAAATAAGTGAAATTTCTGCAATTTTGCACCAAAATAAGTGAAATTTCTGCAATTTTGCCCCAAAATAATGGAAATTTCTGGAATTTTGCCCCAAAATAAGTGGAATTTCTGAGTTTTGCCCCAAAATAAAAAGAATTTCTGCCTTTTTGCCCCACAATTAGTGAAATTTCTGCAATTTTGCCCTAAAATAAAAGAAATTTTTGCAATTTTTTACCATAATAAGGGAAATTTCTGCATTTTTGCCCCAAAATATGGGGAATTTCTGATTTTTGCCACACAATTAGAGAAATTTCTGCAATTTTGCCACAAAATAAGGGGAATTTCTGCCTTTTTGCCTCTAAATAAGTGGAATTTCAGTCTTTTTCCCCCAAAACATAGGGAATTTCTGTTTATTTTGCCCAAATATAAGGAAAATTTCTGCCTTTTTTCCCTGAAATAAGAGATATTTCTGCAATTTTGCCCCAAAATAAGTGGAATTTCTGAGTTTTGCCCCAAAATAAGGAGAATTTTGTTTTTTTGCCCCAACATATAGGGAATATCTGCCTTTTTCCTCCACAATTAGGGGAATTTCTGCAATTTTGCTCCAAAATACGAGGAATTTCTGCCTTTTTGCCCGAAAATAAGGGAATGCATACCTTTTTGCCATATAAAAGGGAAATTTCTTCATTTTTGCTCCAAAATAAAAGGAATTTCTGCATTTTTGCCTCTAAATAAGTGGAATTTTTGTCTTTTTCCCCCCCAAAAAAAGGAAATTTCTGTCTTTTTTGTCCCTAAATAAGGGGAATTTCTGACTTATTACCCTAAAATAAGTAAAATTTCTGCAATTTTGCCCAAAAATAAGGGAAATTTCTGCATTTAGCCCCAAAATAAGGGGAATTTCAGCCTTTTTACCTCGTAATAAGGGGAATTTCTGCATTTTTGCCTCTAAATAAGTGGAATTTCTGTCTTTATTCCCCAAAACAAAGGGAATTTCTGTCTTTTTTGCCCCAAAATAAGGAAAATTTCTGACTTATTACCCTAAAATAAGTGAAATTTCTGCAATTTTGCCCCAATATAAGGGAAATTTCTGCCTTTTTGCCCCTCAAATAAGAGGAATTTCAGCCATTTTACCTCAAAATAAGGGGAATTTCTGAATATTGGCACAAAATATTAGGAATTTCTGCCTTTTTGCCCCAAAATAAGGAAAATTTCTGCATTTTTTCTCTGAAATAAGTAAAATTTCTGCAGTTTTGCAACAAAATAATTGATATTTCTGCAATTTTGCCCCAAAATAAGGGAAATTTGTGATATTTTGCCCCAAAATAAGTGAAATTTCTGAGTTTTGCTTAAAAATAAGGAGAATTTCTGCCTTTTTGCTTCACAATTAGTGAAATTTCTGCAATTTTTCCCTAAAATAAAAGTAAATTTTGCAATTTTTCCACATAATAAGGGAAATTTCTGCAATTTTGCCCCAAAATAAGCGGAATTTCTGATTTTTGCCCCACAATTAGTTAAATTTCTGCAATTTTGCCCCAAAATAAGGGGAATTTCTGCCTTTTGCCCCAAAATATGGGGAATTTCTGCATTTTTTTCGAAAAATAAGAAGAATGCATTCCTTTTTGCCATAAAAAAGGGAAATTTCTTCATTTTTGCTACAAAATAAGGGGAACTTTTGCATTTTTGCCTCCAAATATGTGGAATTTCTGTCTTTTTCCCCCAAAACAAAGGAAATTTCTGTCTTTTTTGCCCCAAAATAAGAAAAATTTCTGACTTATTACCCTGAAATAAGTGAAAGTTCTGCAAATTTGCCCCAAAATAAGGGAAATTTCTGCCTTTTGCCCCAAAATGTGGGGAATTTCAGCATTTTACATCAAAATAAGGGAAATTTCTGATTTTTGCACCAAAATATTAGGAATTTCTGCCTTTTTGCCCCAAAATAAAGGGAATTTCTTCATTTTTGCACCAATATTAGGGGAATTTCTGCAATTTTGCTCCAAAATATGGGTCATTTCTGCCTTTTTGCCCGAAATTAAGTAGAATTTCTGCCTTTTTGTCCCGAAATAAGTGAAATTTCTTCAATTTTAGCCCAAAATTAGGGATTTCATTTTTTGCCCCAAAATAAGGGGAATTTCTGCCATTTTGCCCATAAATATTTGAAATTTCTGAAATTTTACCCCAAAATAAGGGGAATTTCTGCCTTTTTGCCCCAAAATAAGGGGAATTTCAACATTATTACCTCAAAATAAGGGAAATATCTGCCTTTTTGCCACAAAATATACGGAATTTCTGCCTTTTTGCCCCCAAATTAGGAAAATTTCTATAATTTTTCCCCAAAATAAGGGGAATTTCTCATTTTTTGCCCCAAATAAAGGAAATTTCAGACTTTTTACCTGAAAATAAGTGAAATTTCTGCAATTTTGCCCCAAATAAGGGAAAATTCTGCAATTTTGCCACAAAATAAGGTAAATTCCTGCAATTTTGCCCCAAAATAAAGAAAATTTCTGGAATTTTGCCCCAAGATAAGGGGAATTTCTGATTTTTGCCCCAAACTAAAGGGAATTTCTGCCTTTTGCCCCAAAATTTGGGGAATTTCTGCAATTTTGCTCCAAAATATGAAGAATTTCTGCCTTTTTGCCCGAAAATAAGAATGCATACCTTTTTGCCATAAAAAAGTGAAATTTCTTCATTTTTGCTCCAAAATAAGGGGAATTTCTGCCTTTTTGCCTCTAAATAAGTGGAATTTTTGTCTTTGTCCCCCAAAACAAAGGGAATTTCTGTCTTTTTTGCCCCAAAATAAGGGGAAATTCTGATTTATTACCCTGAAATAAGTGAAATTTCTGCAATTTTGCCCCAAAATAAGGGAAATTTCTGCATTTTTGCTTCCAAATAAGGGGAATTTCAGCCTTTTAACCTAAAAATAAAGGGAATTTCTGCATTTTTGCCACAAAATATTAGGAATTTCTGCATTTTTGCCCCAATATAAGGAAAATTTCTGCCTTTTTTCCCTGAAATAAAGATATTTCTGCAATTTTGCTCCAAAATAAGTGGAATTTCTGAGTTTTGCCACAAAATAAGGAGAATTTCTGACTTTTTGCCCCAACATATAGGGAAGTTCTTCCTTTTTGCCCCACAATTAGGGGAATTTCTGCAATCTTGCTCCAAAATACGGGGAATTTCTGCCTTTTTGCCCGAAAATAAGGGGAATGCATAACTTTTTGCCATATAAAAGGGAAATTTCTTCATTTTTGCTCCAAAATAAGGAAAATTTCTGCCCTTTTGCCTCTAAATAAGTGGACTTTCTGTCTTTTTCCCCCAAAACAAAGGGAATTTCTGTCTTTTTTCACCAAAATAAAAGGAATTTTTGACTTATTACCCGGAAATAAGTAAAATTTCTGCAATTTTGCCCCAAAATAAGGGAAATTTCTGCCTTTTTCCCCCCAAATAAGGGGAATTTCAGCCTTTTTACCTTATAATAAGGGGAATTTCTGCATTTTTGCCTCTAAATAAGTGGAATTTCTGTCTAATTCCCCCAAAACAAAGTGAATTTCTGTCTTTTTTGCCCCAAAATTAGGAAAATATCTGCCTTATTACCCTAAAATAAGTGAAATTTCTTCAATTTTGCCCCAATATAAGGGAAATTTCTGCCTTTTTGCCCCCAAATAAGGGAAATTTCAGCCTTTTTACCTCAAAATAAGGGGAATTTCTGAATTTTGGCACAAAATATTAGGAATTTCTGCCTTTTTGCCCTAAAATAAGGAAAATTTCTGCCTTTTTTCTCTGAAATAAGTGAAATTTCTGCAATTTTGCACCAAAATAAGTGAAATTTCTGCAATTTTGCCCCAAAATAATGGAAATTTCTGGAATTTTGCCCCAGAATAAGTGGAATTTCTGAGTTTTGCCCCAAAATAAAACGAATTTCTGCCTTTTTGCCCCACAATTAGTGAAATTTCTGCAATTTTGCCCTAAAATAAAAAAAAATTTTGCAATTTTTTACCATAATAAGGGAAATTTCTGCATTTTTGCCCCAAAATATGGGGAATTTCTGATTTTTGCCGCACAATTAGAGAAATTTCTGCAATTTTGCCCCAAAATAAGGGGAATTTCTGCCTTTTTGCCTCTAAATAAGTGGAATTTCAGTCTTTTTCCCCCAAAACATAGGGAATATCTGTTTATTTTGCCCAAATATAAGGAAAATTTCTGCCTTTTTTCCCTGAAATAAGAGATATTTCTGCAATTTTGCCCCAAAATAAGTGGAATTTCTGAGTTTTGCCCCAAAATAAGGAGAATTTTGTTTTTTTGCCCCAACATATAGGGAATATCTGCCTTTTTCCCCCACAATTAGGGGAATTTCTGCAATTTTGCTCCAAAATACGAGGAATTTCTGCCTTTTTGCCCGAAAATAAGGGGAATGCATACCTTTTTGCCATATAAAAGGGAAATTTCTTCATTTTTGCTCCAAAATAAAAGGAATTTCTGCCTTTTTGCCTCTAAATAAGTGGAATTTCTGTCTTTTTCCCCCCAAAAAAAGGAAATTTCTGTCTTTTTTGCCCCTAAATAAGGGGAATTTCTGACTTATTACCCTAAAATAAGTAAAATTTCTGCAATTTTGAGCAAAAATAAGGGAAATTTCTGCATTTAGCCCCCAAATAAGGGGAATTTCAGCCTTTTTACCTCGTAATAAGGGGAATTTCTGCATTTTTGCCTCTAAATAAGTGGAATTTCTGTCTTTTTTCCCCAAAACAAAGGGAATTTCTGTCTTTTAGCCCCAAAGTAAGGAAAATTTCTGACTTATTACCCTAAAATAAGTTAAATTTCTGCAATTTTCCCCCAATATAAGGGGAATTTCTGCATTTTTGCCCCCAAATAAGAGGAATTTCAGCCATTTTACCTCAAAATAAGGGGAATTTCTGAATATTGGCACAAAATATTAGGAATTTCTGCCTTTTTGCCCCAAAATAAGGAAAATTTCTGCCTTTTTTCTCTGAAATAAGTGAAATTTCTGCAATTTTGCACCAAAATAAGTGAAATTTCTGCAATTTTGCCCCAAAATAATGGAAATTTCTGGAATTTTGCCCCAAAATAAGTGGAATTTCTGAGTTTTGCCCCAAAATAAAAAGAATTTCTGCCTTTTTGCCCCACAATTAGTGAAATTTCTGCAATTTTGCCCTAAAATAAAAGAAATTTTTGCAATTTTTTACCATAATAAGGGAAATTTCTGAATTTTTGCCCCAAAATATGGGGAATTTCTGATTTTTGCCACACAATTAGAGAAATTTCTGCAATTTTGCCCCAAAATAAGGGGAATTTCTGCCTTTTTGCCTCTAAATAAGTGGAATTTCAGTCTTTTTCCCCCAAAACATAGGGAATTTCTGTTTATTTTGCCCAAATATAAGGAAAATTTCTGCCTTTTTTCCCTGAAATAAGAGATATTTCTGCAATTTTGCCCCAAAATAAGTGGAATTTCTGAGTTTTGCCCCAAAATAAGGAGAATTTTGTTTTTTTGCCCCAACATATAGGGAATATCTGCCTTTTTCTTCCACAATTAGGGGAATTTCTGCAATTTTGCTCCAAAATACGAGGAATTTCTGCCTTTTTGCCCGAAAATAAGGGAATGCATACCCTTTTGCCATATAAAAGGGAAATTTCTTCATTTTTGCTCCAAAATAAAAGGAATTTCTGCATTTTTGCCTCTAAATAAGTGGAATTTCTGTCTTTTTCCCCCCAAAAAAAGGAAATTTCTGTCTTTTTTGTCCCTAAATAAGGGGAATTTCTGACTTATTACCCTAAAATAAGTAAAATTTCTGCAATTTTGCCCAAAAATAAGGGAAATTTTTGCATTTAGCCCCAAAATAAGGGGAATTTCAGCCTTTTTACCTCGTAATAAGGGGAATTTCTGCATTTTTGCCTCTAAATAAGTGGAATTTCTGTCTTTATTCCCCAAAACAAAGGGAATTTCTGTCTTTTTTGCCCCAAAATAAGGAAAATTTCTGACTTATTACCCTAAAATAAGTGAAATTTCTGCAATTTTGCCCCAATATAAGGGAAATTTCTGCCTTTTTGCCCCTCAAATAAGAGGAATTTCAGGCATTTTACCTCAAAATAAGGGGAATTTCTGAATATTGGCACAAAATATTAGGAATTTCTGCCTTTTTGCCCCAAAATAAGGAAAATTTCTGCATTTTTTCTCTGAAATAAGTAAAATTTCTGCAGTTTTGCAACAAAATAATTGATATTTCTGCAATTTTGCCCCAAAATAAGGGAAATTTGTGATATTTTGCCCCAAAATAAGTGAAATTTCTGAGTTTTGCTTAAAAATAAGGAGAATTTCTGCCTTTTTGCTCCACAATTAGTGAAATTTCTGCAATTTTGCCCTAAAATAAAAGTAAATTTTGCAATTTTTCCACATAATAAGGGAAATTTCTGCAATTTTGCCCCAAAATAAGCGGAATTTCTGATTTTTGCCCCACAATTAGTTAAATTTCTGCAATTTTGCCCCAAAATAAGGGGAATTTCTGCCTTTTGCCCCAAAATATGGGGAATTTCTGCATTTTTTTCGAAAAATAAGAAGAATGCATTCCTTTTTGCCATAAAAAAGGGAAATTTCTTCATTTTTGCTACAAAATAAGGGGAACTTTTGCATTTTTGCCTCAAAATATGTGGAATTTCTGTCTTTTTCCCCCAAAACAAAGGAAATTTCTGTCTTTTTTGCCCCAAAATAAGAAAAATTTCTGACTTATTACCCTGAAATAAGTGAAAGTTCTGCAAATTTGCCCCAAAATAAGGGAAATTTCTGCCTTTTGCCCCAAAATGTGGGGAATTTCAGCATTTTACATCAAAATAAGGGAAATTTCTGATTTTTGCACCAAAATATTAGGAATTTCTGCCTTTTTGCCCCAAAATAAAGGGAATTTCTTCATTTTTGCACCAATATTAGGGGAATTTCTGCAATTTTGCTCCAAAATATGGGTCATTTCTGCCTTTTTGCCCGAAATTAAGTAGAATTTCTGCCTTTTTGTCCCGAAATAAGTGAAATTTCTTCAATTTTAGCCCAAAATTAGGGATTTCATCTTTTTGCCCCAAAATAAGGGGAATTTCTGCCATTTTGCCCATAAATATTTGAAATTTCTGAAATTTTACCCCAAAATAAGGGGAATTTCTGCCTTTTTGCCCCCAAATAAGGGGAATTTCAACATTATTACCTCAAAATAAGGGAAATATCTGCCTTTTTGCCACAAAATATACGGAATTTCTGCCTTTTTGCCCCCAAATTAGGAAAATTTCTATAATTTTTCCCCAATAGAAGGGGAATTTCTCATTTTTTGCCCCAAAATAATGGAAATTTCAGACTTTTTACCTGAAAATAAGTGAAATTTCTGCAATTTTGCCCCAAATAAGGGAAAATTCTGCAATTTTGCCACAAAATAAGGTAAATTCCTGCAATTTTGCCCCAAAATAAAGAAAATTTCTGGAATTTTGCCCCAAGATAAGGGGAATTTCTGATTTTTGCCCCAAAATAAAGGGAATTTCTGCCTCTTGCCCCAAAATTAGGGGAATTTCTGCAATTTTGCTCCAAAATATGGGAAATTTCTGCCTTTTTGCCCGAAAATAAGAATGCATACCTTTTTGCCATAAAAAAGTGAAATTTCTTCATTTTTGCTCCAAAATAAGGGGAATTTCTGCCTTTTTGCCTCCAAATAAGTGGAATTTTTGTCTTTGTCCCCCAAAACAAAGGGAATTTCTGTCTTTTTTGCCCCAAAATAAGGAGAATTTCTGCCTTATTACCCTAAAATAAGTGAAATTTCTGCAATTTAGCCCCAATATAAGGGAAATTTCTGCCTTTTTGCCCCCAAATAAAGGAAATTTCAGCCTTTTTACCTCAAAATAAGGGGAATTTCTGAATTTTGGCACAAAATATTAGGAATTTCTGCCTTTTTGCCCCAAAATAAGGAAAATTTCTGGCTTTTTTCTCTGAAATAAGTGAAATTTCTGCAATTTTGCACCAAAATAAGTGAAATTTCTGCAATTTTGCTTCAAAATAATGGAAATTTCTGGAATTTTGCACAAGAATAAGTGGAATTTCTGAGTTTTGCCCCAAAATAAAAAGAATTTCTGCCTTTTTGCCCCACAATTAGTGATATTTCTGCAATTTTGCCCTAAAATAAAAGAAATTTTTGCAATTTTTTACCATAATAAGGGAAATTTCTGCATTTTTGCCCCAAAATAAGGGGAATTTCTGATTTTTGCCGCACAATTAGAGAAATTTCTGCAATTTTGCCCCAAAATAAGGGGAATTTCTGCCATTTTGCCTCTAAATAAGTGGAATTTCAGTCTTTTTCCCCCAAAACATAGGGAATTTCTGTTTATTTTGCCCAAATATAAGGAAAATTTCTGCCTTTTTTCCCTGAAATAAGAGATATTTCTGCAATTTTGCCCCAAAATAAGTGGAATTTCTGAGTTTTGCCCCAAAATAAGGAGAATTTTGTTTTTTTGCCCCAACATATAGGGAATATCTGCCTTTTTCCCCCACAATTAGGGGAATTTCTGCAATTTTGCTCCAAAATACGAGGAATTTCTGCCTTTTTGCCCGAAAATAAGGGGAATGCATACCTTTTTGCCATATAAAAGGGAAATTTCTTCATTTTTGCTCCAAAATAAAAGGAATTTCTGCCTTTTTGCCTCTAAATAAGTGGAATTTCTGTCTTTTTCCCCCCAAAAAAAGGAAATTTCTGTCTTTTTTGCCCCTAAATAAGGGGAATTTCTGACTTATTACCCTAAAATAAGTAAAATTTCTGCAATTTTGAGCAAAAATAAGGGAAATTTCTGCATTTAGCCCCCAAATAAGGGGAATTTCAGCCTTTTTACCTCGTAATAAGGGGAATTTCTGCATTTTTGCCTCTAAATAAGTGGAATTTCTGTCTTTTTTCCCCAAAACAAAGGGAATTTCTGTCTTTTAGCCCCAAAATAAGGAAAATTTCTGACTTATTACCCTAAAATAAGTTAAATTTCTGCAATTTTCCCCCAATATAAGGGGAATTTCTGCATTTTTGCCCCCAAATAAGAGGAATTTCAGCCATTTTACCTCAAAATAAGGGGAATTTCTGAATATTGGCACAAAATATTAGGAATTTCTGCCTTTTTGCCCCAAAATAAGGAAAATTTCTGCCTTTTTTCTCTGAAATAAGTGAAATTTCTGCAATTTTGCACCAAAATAAGTGAAATTTCTGCAATTTTGCCCGAAAATAATGGAAATTTCTGGAATTTTGCCCCAAAATAAGTGGAATTTCTGAGTTTTGCCCCAAAATAAAAAGAATTTCTGCCTTTTTGCCCCACAATTAGTGAAATTTCTGCAATTTTGCCCTAAAATAAAAGAAATTTTTGCAATTTTTTACCATAATAAGGGAAATTTCTGAATTTTTGCCCCAAAATATGGGGAATTTCTGATTTTTGCCACACAATTAGAGAAATTTCTGCAATTTTGCCCCAAAATAAGGGGAATTTCTGCCTTTTTGCCTCTAAATAAGTGGAATTTCAGTCTTTTTCCCCCAAAACATAGGGAATTTCTGTTTATTTTGCCCAAATATAAGGAAAATTTCTGCCTTTTTTCCCTGAAATAAGAGATATTTCTGCAATTTTGCCCCAAAATAAGTGGAATTTCTGAGTTTTGCCCCAAAATAAGGAGAATTTTGTTTTTTTGCCCCAACATATAGGGAATATCTGCCTTTTTCTTCCACAATTAGGGGAATTTCTGCAATTTTGCTCCAAAATACGAGGAATTTCTGCCTTTTTGCCCGAAAATAAGGGAATGCATACCCTTTTGCCATATAAAAGGGAAATTTCTTCATTTTTGCTCCAAAATAAAAGGAATTTCTGCATTTTTGCCTCTAAATAAGTGGAATTTCTGTCTTTTTCCCCCCCAAAAAAGGAAATTTCTGTCTTTTTTGTCCCTAAATAAGGGGAATTTCTGACTTATTACCCTAAAATAAGTAAAATTTCTGCAATTTTGCCCAAAAATAAGGGAAATTTTTGCATTTAGCCCCAAAATAAGGGGAATTTCAGCCTTTTTACCTCGTAATAAGGGGAATTTCTGCATTTTTGCCTCTAAATAAGTGGAATTTCTGTCTTTATTCCCCAAAACAAAGGGAATTTCTGTCTTTTTTGCCCCAAAATAAGGAAAATTTCTGACTTATTACCCTAAAATAAGTGAAATTTCTGCAATTTTGCCCCAATATAAGGGAAATTTCTGCCTTTTTGCCCCTCAAATAAGAGGAATTTCAGGCATTTTACCTCAAAATAAGGGGAATTTCTGAATATTGGCACAAAATATTAGGAATTTCTGCCTTTTTGCCCCAAAATAAGGAAAATTTCTGCATTTTTTCTCTGAAATAAGTAAAATTTCTGCAGTTTTGCAACAAAATAATTGATATTTCTGCAATTTTGCCCCAAAATAAGGGAAATTTGTGATATTTTGCCCCAAAATAAGTGAAATTTCTGAGTTTTGCTTAAAAATAAGGAGAATTTCTGCCTTTTTGCTCCACAATTAGTGAAATTTCTGCAATTTTGCCCTAAAATAAAAGTAAATTTTGCAATTTTTCCACATAATAAGGGAAATTTCTGCAATTTTGCCCCAAAATAAGCGGAATTTCTGATTTTTGCCCCACAATTAGTTAAATTTCTGCAATTTTGCCCCAAAATAAGGGGAATTTCTGCCTTTTGCCCCAAAATATGGGGAATTTCTGCATTTTTTTCGAAAAATAAGAAGAATGCATTCCTTTTTGCCTTAAAAAAGGGAAATTTCTTCATTTTTGCTACAAAATAAGGGGAACTTTTGCATTTTTGCCTCAAAATATGTGGAATTTCTGTCTTTTTCCCCCAAAACAAAGGAAATTTCTTCTTTTTTGCCCCAAAATAAGAAAAATTTCTGACTTATTACCCTGAAATAAGTGAAAGTTCTGCAAATTTGCCCCAAAATAAGGGAAATTTCTGCCTTTTGCCCCAAAATGTGGGGAATTTCAGCATTTTACATCAAAATAAGGGAAATTTCTGATTTTTGCACCAAAATATTAGGAATTTCTGCCTTTTTGCCCCAAAATAAAGGGAATTTCTTCATTTTTGCACCAATATTAGGGGAATTTCTGCAATTTTGCTCCAAAATATGGGTCATTTCTGCCTTTTTGCCCGAAATTAAGTAGAATTTCTGCCTTTTTGTCCCGAAATAAGTGAAATTTCTTCAATTTTAGCCCAAAATTAGGGATTTCATCTTTTTGCCCCAAAATAAGGGGAATTTCTGCCATTTTGCCCATAAATATTTGAAATTTCTGAAATTTTACCCCAAAATAAGGGGAATTTCTGCCTTTTTGCCCCCAAATAAGGGGAATTTCAACATTATTACCTCAAAATAAGGGAAATATCTGCCTTTTTGCCACAAAATATACGGAATTTCTGCCTTTTTGCCCCCAAATTAGGAAAATTTCTATAATTTTTCCCCAATAGAAGGGGAATTTCTCATTTTTTGCCCCAAAATAATGGAAATTTCAGACTTTTTACCTGAAAATAAGTGAAATTTCTGCAATTTTGCCCCAAATAAGGGAAAATTCTGCAATTTTGCCACAAAATAAGGTAAATTCCTGCAATTTTGCCCCAAAATAAAGAAAATTTCTGGAATTTTGCCCCAAGATAAGGGGAATTTCTGATTTTTGCCCCAAAATAAAGGGAATTTCTGCCTCTTGCCCCAAAATTAGGGGAATTTCTGCAATTTTGCTCCAAAATATGGGAAATTTCTGCCTTTTTGCCCGAAAATAAGAATGCATACCTTTTTGCCATAAAAAAGTGAAATTTCTTCATTTTTGCTCCAAAATAAGGGGAATTTCTGCCTTTTTGCCTCCAAATAAGTGGAATTTTTGTCTTTGTCCCCCAAAACAAAGGGAATTTCTGTCTTTTTTGCCCCAAAATAAGGAGAATTTCTGCCTTATTACCCTAAAATAAGTGAAATTTCTGCAATTTAGCCCCAATATAAGGGAAATTTCTGCCTTTTTGCCCCCAAATAAAGGAAATTTCAGCCTTTTTACCTCAAAATAAGGGGAATTTCTGAATTTTGGCACAAAATATTAGGAATTTCTGCCTTTTTGCCCCAAAATAAGGAAAATTTCTGGCTTTTTTCTCTGAAATAAGTGAAATTTCTGCAATTTTGCACCAAAATAAGTGAAATTTCTGCAATTTTGCTTCAAAATAATGGAAATTTCTGGAATTTTGCACAAGAATAAGTGGAATTTCTGAGTTTTGCCCCAAAATAAAAAGAATTTCTGCCTTTTTGCCCCACAATTAGTGAAATTTCTGCAATTTTGCCCTAAAATAAAAGAAATTTTTGCAATTTTTTACCATAATAAGGGAAATTTCTGCATTTTTGCCCCAAAATAAGGGGAATTTCTGATTTTTGCCGCACAATTAGAAAAATTTCTGCAATTTTGCCCCAAAATAAGGGGAATTTCTGCCATTTTGCCTCTAAATAAGTGGAATTTCAGTCTTTTTCCCCCAAAACATAGGGAATTTCTGTTTATTTTGCCCAAATATAAGGAAAATTTCTGCCTTTTTTCCCTGAAATAAGAGATATTTCTGCAATTTTGCCCCAAAATAAGTGGAATTTCTGAGTTTTGCCCCAAAATAAGGAGAATTTTGTATTTTTGCCCCAACATATAGGGAATATCTGCCTTTTTCCCCCACAATTAGGGGAATTTCTGCAATTTTGCTCCAAAATACGAGGAATTTCTTCCTTTTTGCCCGAAAATAAGGGGAATGCATACCTTTTTGCCATATAAAAAGGAAATTTCTTCATTTTTGCTCCAAAATAAAAGGAATTTCTGCCTTTTTGCCTCTAAATAAGTGAAATTTCTGTCTTTTTCCCCCCCAAAAAAGGAAATTTCTGTCTTTTTTGCCCCTAAATAAGGGGAATTTCTGACTTATTACCCTAAAATAAGTAAAATTTCTGCAATTTTGCCCAAAAATAAGGGAAATTTCTGCATTTTGCCCGCAAATAAGGGGAATTTCAGCGTTTTTACCTCGTAATAAGGTGAATTTCTGCATTTTTGCATCTAAATAAGTGGAATTTCTGTCTTTTTTCCCCAAAACAAAGGGAATTTCTGTCTTTTTTGCCCCAAAATAAGGAAAATTTCTGACTTATTACCCTAAAATAAGTTAAATTTCTGCAATTTTGCCCCAATATAAGGGAATTTTCTGCCTTTTTGCCCCCAAATAAGAGGAATTTCAGCCATTTTACCTCAAAATAAGGGTAATTTCTGAATATTGGCACAAAATATTAGGAATTTCTGCCTTTTTGCCCCAAAATAAGGAAAATTTCTGCCTTTTTTCTCTGAAATAAGTAAAATTTCTGCAGTTTTGCAACAAAATAATTGATATTTCTGCAATTTTGCCCCAAAATAAGGGAAATTTCTGATATTTTGCCCCAAAATAAGTGAAATTTCTGAGTTTTGCTTAAAAATAAAGAGAATTTCTGCCTTTTTGCTCCACAATTAGTGAAATTTCTGGAATTTTGCCCCAAAATAAGGGGAATTTCTGCCTTTTGCCCCAAAATATAAGGAATTTCTGTCTTTTTTTTCAAAAATAAGAAGAATGCATACCTTTTTGCCATTAGAAAGGAAAATTTCTTCATTTTTGCTACAAAATAAGGGGAACTTTTGCATTTTTGCCTCCAAATATGTGGAATTTCTGTCTTTTTCCCTCAAAACAAAGGAAATTTCTGTCTTTTTTGCCCCAAAATAAGAAAAATTTCTGACTTATTACCCTGAAATAAGTGAAAGTTCTGCAAATTTGCCCCAAAATAAGGGAAATTTCTGCCTTTTGCCCCAAAATGTGGGGAATTTCAGCATTTTACATCAAAATAAGGGAAATTTCTGATTTTTGCACCTAAATATGGAGAATTTCTGCCTTTTTGCCCCAAAATAAAGGGAATTTCTGCATTTTTGCACCAATATTAGGGGAATTTCTGCAATTTTGCTCCAAAATACGGGTCATTTCTGCCTTTTTGCCCAAAATTAAGTGGAATTTCTGCCTTTTTGTCCCGAAATAAGTGAAATTTCTTCAATTTTTTCCAAAAATTAGGGATTTCATCTTTTTGCCCTAAAATGAGGGGAATTTCTGCCATTTTGCCCATAAATATTTGAAATTTCTGAAATTTTACCCCAAAATAAAAGGAATTTCTGCCTTTTTGCCCCAAAATAAGGGGAATTTCTACATTATTACCTCAAAATAAGGGAAATTTCTGCCTTTTTGCCACAAAATATACGGAATTTCTGCCTTTTTGCCCCAAAATAAGGAAAATTTCTATAATTTTTCCCCAATAGAAGGGGAATTTCTCATATTTTGCCCCAAAATAAAGGAAATTTCAGATTTTTACCTGAAAATAAGTGAAATTTCTGCAATTTTGCCCCAAATAAGGGAAAATTCTGCAATTTTGCCACAAAATAAGGTAAATTCCTGCAATTTTGCCCCAAAATAAAGAAAATTTCTGGAATTTTGCCCCAAAATAAGGGGAATTTCTGATTTTTGCCCCTAAATAAAGGGAATTTCTGCCTTTTGCCCCAAAATTAGGGGAATTTCTGCAATTTTGCTCCAAAATATGGGGAATTTCTGCCTTTTTGCCCGAAAATAAGAATGCATACCTTTTTGCCATAAAAAAGTGAAATTTCTTCATTTTTGCTCCAAAATAAGGGGAATTTCTGCATTTTTGCCTCTAAATAAGTGGAATTTTTGTCTTTGTCCCCCAAAACAAAGGGAATTTTTGTCTTTTTTGCCACAAAATAAGGGGAATTTCTGACTTATTACCCTGAAATAAGTGATATTTCTGCAATTTTGCCCCAAAATAAGGGAAATTTCTGCATTTTTCTTCCAAATAAGGGGAATTTCAGCCTTTTAACTTAAAAATATGGGAATTTCTGCATTTTTGCCAAAAAATATTAGGAATTTCTGCATTTTTGCCCCAATATAAGGAAAATTTCTGCCTTTTTTTCCCTGAAATAAAGATATTTCTGCAATTTTGCTCCAAAATAAGTGGAATTTCTGAGTTTTGCCCCAAAATAAGGAGAATTTCTGTCTTTTTGCCCCAACATATAGGGAATTTCTTCCTTTTTGCCCCACAATTAGGGGAATTTCTGCAATTTTGCTCCAAAATACGGGGAATTTCTGCCTTTTTGCCCGAAAATAAGGGGAATGCATAACTTTTTGCCATATAAAAGGGAAATTTCTTCATTTTTGCTCCAAAATAAGGAAAATTTCTGCCTTTTTGCCTCTAAATAAGTGGACTTTCTGTCTTTTTCCCCCAAAACAAAGGGAATTTCTGTCTTTTTTGCACCAAAATAAAAGGAATTTTTGACTTATTACCCGGAAATAAGTAAAATTTCTGCAATTTTGCCCCAAAATAAGGGAAATTTCTGCCTTTTTCCCTCCAAATATGGGGAATTTCAGCCTTTTTACCTTATAATAAGGGGAATTTCTGCATTTTTGCCTCTAAATAAGTGGAATTTCTGTCTTTTTCCCCCAAAACAAAGGGAATTTCTGTCTTTTTTGCCCCAAAATTAGGAAAATTTCTGCCTTATTACCCTAAAATAAGTGAAATTTCTGCAATTTTGCCCCAATATAAGAGAAATTTCTGCCTTTTTGCCCCCAAATAAGGGAAATTTCAGCCTTTTTACCTCAAAATAAGGGGAATTTCTGAATTTTGGCACAAAATATTAGGAATTTCTGCCTTTTTGCCCCAAAATAAGGAAAATTTCTGCCTTTTTTCTCTGAAATAAGTGAAATTTCTGCAATTTTGCACCAAAATAAGTGAAATTTCTGCAATTTTGCCCGAAAATAATGGAAATTTCTGGAATTTTGCCCCAAAATAAGTGGAATTTCTGAGTTTTGCCCCAAAATAAAAAGAATTTCTGCCTTTTTGCCCCACAATTAGTGAAATTTCTGCAATTTTGCCCTAAAATAAAAGAAATTTTTGCAATTTTTTACCATAATAAGGGAAATTTCTGCATTTTTGCCCCAAAATAAGGGGAATTTCTGATTTTTGCCGCACAATTAGAGAAATTTCTGCAATTTTGCCCCAAAATAAGTGGAATTTCTGCCATTTTGCCTCTAAATAAGTGGAATTTCAGTCTTTTTCCTCCAAAACATAGGGAATTTCTGTTTATTTTGCCCAAATATAAGGAAAATTTCTGCCTTTTTTCCCTGAAATAAGAGATATTTCTGCAATTTTGCCCCAAAATAAGTGGAATTTCTTAGTTTTGCCCCAAAATAAGGAGAATTTTGTTTTTTTGCCCCAACATATAGGGAATATCTGCCTTTTTCCCCCACAATTAGGGGAATTTCTGCAATTTTGCTCCAAAATACGAGGAATTTCTGCCTTTTTGCCCGAAAATAAGGGGAATGCATACCCTTTTGCCATATAAAAGGGAAATTTCTTCATTTTTGCTCCAAAATAAAAGGAATTTCTGCCTTTTTGCCTCTAAATAAGTGGAATTTCTGTCTTTTTCCCCCCAAAAAAAGGAAATTTCTGTCTTTTTGGCCCCTAAATAAGGGGAATTTCTGACTTATTACCCTAAAATAAGTAAAATTTCTGCAATTTTGCCCAAAAATAAGGGAAATTTCTGCATTTTGCCCCCAAATAAGGGGAATATCAGCCTTTTTACCTCGTAATAAGGGGAATTTCTGCATTTTTGCTTCCATATAAGGGGAATTTCAGCCTTTTAACTTAAAAATATGGGAATTTCTGCATTTTTGCAACAAAATATTAGGAATTTCTGCATTTTTGCCCCAATATAAGGAAAATTTCTGCCTTTTTTTCCCTGAAATAAAGATATTTCTGCAATTTTGCTCCAAAATAAGTGGAATTTCTGAGTTTTGCCCCAAAATAAGGAGAATTTCTGTCTTTTTGCCCCAACATATAGGGAATTTCTTCCTTTTTGCCCCACAATTAGGGGAATTTCTGCAATTTTGCTCCAAAATACGGGGAATTTCTGCCTTTTTGCCCGAAAATAAGGGGAATGCATAACTTTTTGCCATATAAAAAAGAAATTTCTTCATTTTTGCTCCAAAATAAGGAAAATTTCTGCCTTTTTGCCTCTAAATAAGTGGACTTTCTGTCTTTTTCCCCCAAAACAAAGGGAATTTCTGTCTTTTTTGCACCCAAATAAAAGGAATTTTTGACTTATTACCCGGAAATAAGTAAAATTTCTGCAATTTTGCCCCAAAATAAGGGAAATTTCTGCCTTTTTCCCTCCAAATAAGGGGAATTTCAGCCTTTTTACCTTATAATAAGGGGAATTTCTGCATTTTTGCCTCTAAATAAGTGGAATTTCTGTCTTTTTCCCCCAAAACAAAGGGAATTTCTGTCTTTTTTGCCCCAAAATTAGGAAAATTTCTGCCTTATTACCCTAAAATAAGTGAAATTTCTGCAATTTTGCCCCAATATAAGAGAAATTTCTGCCTTTTTGCCCCCAAATAAGGGAAATTTTAGCCTTTTTACCTCAAAATAAGGGGAATTTCTGAATTTTGGCACAAAATATTAGGAATTTCTGCCTTTTTGCCCCAAAATAAGGAAAATTTCTGCCTTTTTTCTCTGAAATAAGTGAAATTTCTGCAATTTTGCAACAAAATAAGTGAAATTTCTGCAATTTTGCCCCAAAATAATGGAAATTTCTGGAATTTTGCCCCAAAATAAGTGGAATTTCTGAGTTTTGCCCCAAAATAAAAAGAATTTCTGCCTTTTTGCCCCACAATTAGTGAAATTTCTGCAATTTTGCCCTAAAATAAAAGAAATTTTTGCAATTTTTTACCATAATAAGGGAAATTTCTGCATTTTTGCCCCAAAATAAGGGGAATTTCTGATTTTTGCCGCACAATTAGAGAAATTTCTGCAATTTTGCCCCAAAATAAGGGGAATTTCTGCCATTTTGCCTCTAAATAAGTGGAATTTCAGTCTTTTTCCTCCAAAACATAGGGAATTTCTGTTTATTTTGCCCAAATATAAGGAAAATTTCTGCCTTTTTTCCCTGAAATAAGAGATATTTCTGCAATTTTGCCCCAAAATAAGTGGAATTTCTTAGTTTTGCCCCAAAATAAGGAGAATTTTGTTTTTTTGCCCCAACATATAGGGAATATCTGCCTTTTTCCCCCACAATTAGGGGAATTTCTGCAATTTTGCTCCAAAATACGAGGAATTTCTGCCTTTTTGCCCGAAAATAAGGGGAATGCATACCTTTTTGCCATATAAAAGGGAAATTTCTTCATTTTTGCTCCAAAATAAAAGGAATTTCTGCTTTTTGCCTCTAAATAAGTGGAATTTCTGTCTTTTTCCCCCCCAAAAAAAGGAAATTTCTGTCTTTTTTGCCCCTAAATAAGGGGAATTTCTGACTTATTACCCTAAAATAAGTAAAATTTCTGCAATTTTGCCCAAAAATAAGGGAAATTTCTGCATTTTGCCCCCAAATAAGGGGAATATCAGCCTTTTTACCTCGTAATAAGGGGAATTTCTGCATTTTTGCCTCTAAATAAGTGGAATTTCTGTCTTTTTTCCCCAAAACAAAGGGAATTTCTGTCTTTTTTGCCCCAAAATAAGGAAAATTTCTCGGTTATTACCCTAAAATAAGTTAAATTTCTGCAATTTTGCCCCAATATAAGGGAAATTTCTGCCTTTTTGCACCTCAAATAAGAGGAATTTCAGCCATTTTACCTCAAAATAAGGGGAATTTCTGAATATTGGCACAAAATATTAGGAATTTCTGCCTTTTTGCCCCAAAATAAGGAAAATTTCTGCTTTTTTCTCTGAAATAAGTAAAATTTTTGCAGTTTTGCAACAAAATAATTGATATTTTTGCAATTTTGCCCCAAAATAAGGGAAATTTCTGATATTTTGCCCCAAAATAAGTGTAATTTCTGAGTTTTGCTTAAAAATAAGGAGAATTTCTGCCTTTTTGCTCCATAATTAGTGAAATTTCTGCAATTTTGCCCTAAAATAAAAGTAAATTTTGCAATTTTTCCCCATAATAAGGGAAATTTCTGCAATATTGCCCCAAAATAAGCAGAATTTCTGATTTTTGCCCCACAATTAGTTAAATTTCTGCAATTTTGCCCCAAAGTAAGGGGAATTTCTGCCTTTTGCCCCAAAATATGGGGAATTTCTGCCTTTTTTTCCAAAAATAAGAAGAATGCATACCTTTTTGCCATAAAAAAGGGAAATTTCTTCATTTTTGCTACAAAATAAGGGGAACTTTTGCATTTTTGCCTCCAAATATGTGGAATTTCTTTCTTTTTCCCCCAAAACAAAGGAAATTTCTGTCTTTTTTGCCCCAAAATAAGAAATATTTCTGACTTATTACCCTGAAATAAGTGAAAGTTCTGCAAATTTGCCCCAAAATAAGGGAAATTTCTGCCTTTTGCCCCAAAATGTGGGGAATTTCAGCATTTTACATCAAAATAAGGGAAATTTCTGATTTTTGCACCTAAATATGGAGAATTTCTTCCTTTTTGCCCCAAAATAAAGGGAATTTCTGCATTTTTGCACCAATATTAGGGGAATTTCTGCAATTTTGCTCCAAAATACGGGTCATTTCTGCCTTTTTGCCTGAAATTAAGTGGAATTTCTGCCTTTTTTTCCCAAAATAAGTGAAATTTCTTCAATTTTTGCCAAAAATTAGGGATTTCATCTTTTTGCCCCAAAATGAGGGGAATTTCTGCCATTTTGCCCATAAATATTTGAAATTTCTGAAATTTTACCCCAAAATAAGGGGAATTTCTGCCTTTTTGCCTCTAAATAAGTGGAATTTCAATCTTTTTCCCCCAAAACAAAGGGAATTTCTGTTTATTTTGCCCAAATATAAGGAAAATTTCTGCCTTTTTTCCCTGAAATAAGAGATATTTCTGCAATTTTGCCCCAAAATAAGTGGAATTTCTGAGTTTTGCCCCAAAATAAGGAGAATTTTGTTTTTTTGCCCCAACATATGGGGAATATCTGCCTTTTTCCTCCACAATTAGGGGAATTTCTGCAATTTTGCTCCAAAATACAAGGAATTTCTGCCTTTTTGCCCGAAAATAAGGGGAATGCATACCTTTTTGCCATATAAAAGGGAAATTTCTTCATTTTTGCTCCAAAATAAGGGAAATTTCTCCCTTTTTGTCTCTAAATAAGTGGAATTTCTGTCTTTTTCCCAGAAAACAAAGGGAATTACTGTCTTTTTTGCCTCAAAAAAAGGGGATTTTCTGACTTATTACCCTGAAATAAGTGAAATTTCTGCAATTTTCCCCCAAAATAAGGGAAATTTCTGCATTTTAGTAAATAAGGGGAATTTCAGCCTTTTAACCTAAAAATAAGGGGAATTTCTGCATTTTTGCCACAAAATATTAGGAATTTCTGCCTTTTTGCCCCAATATAAGGAAATTTTTTGCCTTTTTTTCCTGAAAAAAGAGATATTTCTGCAATTTTACCCCAAAATAAGTGGAATTTCTGAGTTTTGCCCCAAAATAAAGAGAATTTCTGTCTTTT
Organism: Micromys minutus; assembly: GCF_963924665.1. Lineage (NCBI taxonomy): Eukaryota > Metazoa > Chordata > Mammalia > Rodentia > Muridae > Micromys > Micromys minutus. The sequence goes on from NW_027667570.1 coordinate 45,200, forward strand.
TGCCCCAACTTATAGGGAATTTCTGCCTTTTTGCCCCACAATTAGGGGAATTTCTGCAATTTTGCTCCAAAATACGGGGAATTTCTGCCTTTTTGCCTGAAAATAAGGGGAATGCATACCTTTTTGCCATATAAAAGGGAAATTTCTTCATTTTTGCTCCAAAATAAAAGGAATTTCTGCCTTTTTGCCTCTAAATAAGTGAAATTTCTGTCTTTTTCCCCCCCAAAAAAGGAAATTTCTGTCTTTTTTGCCCCTAAATAAGGGGAATTTTTGACTTATTACCCTAAAATAAGTAAAATTTCTGCAATTTTGCCCAAAAATAAGGGAAATTTCTGCATTTTGCCCCCAAATAAGGGGAATTTCAGCCTTTTTACCTCGTAATAAGGGGAATTTCTGCATTTTTGCCTCTAAATAAGTGGAATTTCTGTCTTTTTCCCCCAAAACAAAGGGAATTTCTCTCTTTTTTACCCAAAAATAAGGAAAATTTCTGACTTATTACCCTGAAATAAGTTAAATTTCTGCAATTTTGCCCCAATATAAGGGAAATTTCTGCCTTTTTGCCCCCAAATAAGAGGAATTTCAGCCATTTTACCTCAAAATAAGGGGAATTTCTGAATATTGGCACAAAATATTAGGAATTTCTGCCTTTTTGCCCCAAAATAAGGAAAATTTCTGCCTTTTTTCTCTGAAATAAGTAAAATTTCTGCAGTTTTGCCACAAAATAATTGATATTTCTGCAATTTTGCCCCAAAATAAGGGAAATTTCTGATATTTTGCCCCAAAATAAGTGAAATTTCTGAGTTTTGCTTAAAAATAAGGAGAATTTCTGCCTTTTTGCTCCACAATTAGTTAAATTTCTGCAATTTTGCCCTAAAATAAAAGTAAATTTTGCAATTTTTCCCCATAATAAGGAAAATTTCTGCTATTTTTCCCCAAAATAAGCGGAATTTCTGATTTTTGCCCCACATTAGTTAAATTTCTGCAATTTTGCCCCAAAATAAGGGGAATTTCTGCCTTTTGCCCCAAAATATAGGGAATTTCTGCCTTTTTTCCAAAAATAAGAAGAATGCATTCCTTTTTGCCATAAAAAAGGGAAATTTCTTCATTTTTGCTACAAAATAAGGGGAACTTTTGCATTTTTGCCTCCAAATATGTGGAATTTCTGTATTTTTCCCCCAAAACAAAGGAAATTTCTGTCTTTTTTGCCCCAAAATAAGAAAAATTTCTGACTTATTACCCTGAAATAAGTGAAAGTTCTGCAAATTTGCCCCAAAATAAGGGAAATTTCTGCCTTTTGCCCCAAAATGTGGGGAATTTCAGCATTTTACATCAAAATAAGGGAAATTTCTGATTTTTGCACCAAAATATTAGGAATTTCTGCCTTTTTGCCCCAAAATAAAGGGAATTTCTTCATTTTTGCACCAATATTAGGGGAATTTCTGCAATTTTGCTCCAAAATATGGGTCATTTCTGCCTTTTTGCCCGAAATTAAGTAGAATTTCTGCCTTTTTGTCCCGAAATAAGTGAAATTTCTTCAATTTTAGCCCAAAATTAGGGATTTCATCTTTTTGCCCCAAAATAAGGGGAATTTCTGCCATTTTGCCCATAAATATTTGAAATTTCTGAAATTTTACCCCAAAATAAGGGGAATTTCTGCCTTTTTGCCCCAAAATAAGGGGAATTTCAACATTATTACCTCAAAATAAGGGAAATATCTGCCTTTTTGCCACAAAATATACAGAATTTCTGCCTTTTTGCCCCAAAATAAGGAAAATTTCTATAATTTTTCCCCAAAATAAGGGGAATTTCTCATTTTTTGCCCCAAAATAAAGGAAATTTCAGACTTTTTACCTGAAAATAAGTGAAATTTCTGCAATTTTGCCCCAAATAAGGGAAAATTCTGCAATTTTGCCACAAAATAAGGTAAATTCCTGCAATTTTGCCCCAAAATAAAGAAAATTTCTGGAATTTTGCCCCAAGATAAGGGGAATTTCTGATTTTTGCCCCAAAATAAAGGGAATTTCTGCCTTTTGCCCCAAAATTAGGGAAATTTCTGCAATTTTGCTCCAAAATATAGGGAATTTCTGCCTTTTTGCCCGAAAATAAGAATGCATACCTTTTTGCCATAAAAAAGTGAAATTTCTTCATTTTTGCCCCAAATAAGGGGAATTTCTGCCTTTTGCCCCAAAATATGGGGAATTTCTGCCTTTTTTTCCAAAAATAAGAAGAATGCATACCTTTTTGCCATATAAAAGGGAAATTTCTTCATTTTTGCTACAAAATAAGGGGAACTTTTGCATTTTTGCCTCCAAATATGTGGAATTTCTGTCTTTTTCCCTCAAAACAAAGGAAATTTCTGTCTTTTTTGCCCCAAAATAAGAAAAATTTCTGACTTATTACCCTGAAATAAGTGAAAGTTCTGTAAATTTGCCCCAAAATAAGGGAAATTTCTGCCTTTTGCCCCAAAATGTGGGGAATTTCAGCATTTTACATCAAAATAAGGGAAATTTCTGATTTTTCCACCTAAATATGGAGAATTTCTGCCTTTTTGCCCCAAAATAAAGGGAATTTCAGCATTTTTGCACCAATATTAGGGGAATTTCTGCAATTTTGCTCCAAAATACGGGTCATTTCTGCCTTTTTGCCCGAAATTAAGTGGAATTTCTGCCTTTTTGTCGTGAAATAAGTGAAATTTCTTCAATTTTTGCCAAAAATTAGGGATTTCATCTTTTTGCCCCAAAATGAGGGGAATTTCTGCCATTTTGCCCATAAATATTTGAAATTTCTGAAATTTTACCCCAAAATAAGGGGAATTTCTGCCTTTTTGCCCCAAAATAAGGGGAATTTCAACATTATTACCTCAAAATAAGGGAAATTTCTGCCTTTTTGCCACAAAATATACGGAATTTCTGCCTTTTTGCCCAAAATAAAGAAAATTTCTATAATTTTTCCCCAAAAGAAGGGGAATTTCTCATATTTTGCCCCAAAATGAAGGAAATTTCAGACTTTTTACCTGAAAATAAGTGAAATTTCTGCAATTTTGCCCCAAATAAGGGAAAATTCTGCAATTTTGCCACAAAATAAGGTAAATTCCTGCAATTTTGCCCCAAAATAAAGAAAATTTCTGGAATTTTGCCCCAAAATAAGGGGAATTTCTGATTTTTGCCCCAAAATATAGGGAATTTCTGCCTTTTGCCCCAAAATTAGGGGAATTTCTGCAATTTTGCTCCAAAATATGGGGAATTACTGCCTTTTTGCCCGAAAATAAGAATGCATACCTTTTTGCCATAAAAAAGTGAAATTTCTTCATTTTTGCTCCAAAATAAGGGGAATTTCTGCCTTTTTGCCTCTAAATAAGTGGAATTTTTGTCTTTGTCCCCCAAAACAAAGGGAATTTCTGTCTTTTTTGCCCCAAAATAAGGGGAATTTCTGACTTATTACCCTGAAATAAGTGAAATTTCTGCAATTTTGCCCCAAAATAAGGGAAATTTCTGCATTGTTGCTTCCAAATAGGGGAATTTCAGCCTTTTAACCTAAAAATAAAAGGAATTTCTGCATTTTTGCCACAAAATATTAGGAATTTCTGCATTTTTGCCCCAATATAAGGAAAATTTCTGCCTTTTTTCCCTGAAATAAAGATATTTCTGCAATTTTGCTCCAAAATAAGTGGAATTTCTGAGTTTTGCCCCAAAATAAGGAGAATTTCTGTCTTTTTGCCCCAACATATAGGGAATTTCTTCCTTTTTGCCCCACAATTAGAGGAATTTCTGCAATCTTGCTCCAAAATACGGGGAATTTCTGCCTTTTTGCCCGAAAATAAGGGGAATGCATACCTTTTTGCCATATAAAAGGGAAATTTCTTCATTTTTGCTCCAAAATAAGGAAAATTTCTGCCTTTTTGCCTCTAAATAAGTGGACTTTCTGTCTTTTTCCCCCAAAACAAAGGGAATTTCTTTCTTTTTTGCACCAAAATAAAAGGAATTTTTGACTTATTACCCGGAAATAAGTAAAATTTCTGCAATTTTGCCCCAAAATAAGGGAAATTTCTGCCTTTTTCCCCCCAAATAAGGGGAATTTCAGCCTTTTTACCTTATAATAGGGGGAATTTCTGCATTTTTGCCTCTAAATAAGTGGAATTTCTGTCTTTTTCCCCCAAAACAAAGGGAATTTCTGTCTTTTTTGCCCCAAAATTAGGAAAATTTCTGCCTTATTACCCTAAAATAAGTGAAATTTCTGCAATTTTGCCCCAATATGAGGGAAATTTCTGCCTTTTTGCCCCCAAATAAGGGAAATTTCAGCCTTTTTACCTCAAAATAAGGGGAATTTCTGAATTTTGGCACAAAATATTAGGAATTTCTGCCTTTTTGCCCCAAAATAAGGAAAATTTCTGCCTTTTTTCTCTGAAATAAGTGAAATTTCTGCAATTTTGCACCAAAATAAGTGAAATTTCTGCAATTTTGCCCCAAAATAATGGAAATTTCTGGAATTTTGCCCCAAAATAAGTGGAATTTCTGAGTTTTGCCCCAAAATAAAAAGAATTTCTGCCTTTTTGCCCCACAATTAGTGAAATTTCTGCAATTTTGCCCTAAAATAAAAGAAATTTTTGCAATTTTTTACCATAATAAGGGAAATTTCTGCATTTTTGCCCCAAAATAAAGGGAATTTCTGATTTTTGCCGCACAATTAGAGAAATTTCTGCAATTTTGCCCCAAAATAAGGGGAATTTCTGCCTTTTTGCCTCTAAATAAGTGGAATTTCAGTCTTTTTCCCCCAAAACATAGGGAATTTCTGTTTATTTTGCCCAAATATAAGGAAAATTTCTGCCTTTTTCCCTGAAATAAGTGATATTTCTGCAATTTTGCCCCAAAATAAGTGGAATTTCTGAGTTTTGTCCCAAAATAAGGAGAATTTTGTTTTTTTGCCCCAACATATAGGGAATATCTGCCTTTTCCCCCCACAATTAGGGGAATTTCTGCAATTTTGCTCCAAAATACGAGGAATTTCTGCCTTTTTGCCCGAAAATAAGGGGAATGCATACCTTTTTGCCATATAAAAGGAAAATTTCTTCATTTTTGCTCCAAAATAAAAGGAATTTCTGACTTTTTGCCTCTAAATAAGTGGAATTTCTGTCTTTTTCATCCCAAAAAAAGGAAATTTCTGTCGTTTTGCCCCTAAATAAGGGGAATTTCTGACTTATTACCCTGAAATAAGTGAAATTTCTGCAATTTTGCCCCAATATAAGGGAAATTTCTGCCTTTTTGCCACCAAATAAGGGAAATTTCAGCCTTTTTACCTCAAAATAATAGGATTTTCTGAATTTTGGCACAAAATATTAGGAATTTCTGCCTTTTTGCCCCAAAATAAGGAAAATTTCTGCCTTTTTTCTCTGAAATAAGTGAAATTTCTGCAATTTTGCACCAAAATAAGTGAAATTTGTGCAATTTTGCCCCAAAATAATGGAAATTTCTGGAATTTTGCCACAAAATAAGTGGAATTTCTGAGTTTTGCCCCAAAATAAAAAGAATTTCTGCCTTTTAGTCCCACAATTAGTGAAATTTCTGCAATTTTGCCCTAAAATAAAAGAAATTTTTGCAATTTTTTAGCATAATAAGGGAAATTTCTGCATTTTTGCCCCAAAATAAGGGGAATTTCTGATTTTTGCCGCACAATTAGTTAAATTTCTGCAATTTTGCCCCAAAATAAGGGGAATTTCTGCCTTTTTGCCTCTAAATAAGTGGAATTTCAGTCATTTTCCCCCAAAACATAGGGAATTTCTGTTTATTTTGCCCAAATATAAGGAAAATTTCTGCCTTTTTTCCCTGAAATAAGAGATATTTCTGCAATTTTGCCCCAAAATAAGTGGAATTTCTGAGTTTTGCCCCAAAATAAGGAGAATTTTGTTTTTTTGCCCCAACATATAGGGAATATCTGCCTTTTTCCCCCACAATTAGGGGATTTTCTGCAATTTTGCTCCAAAATACGAGGAATTTCTGCTTTTTTGCCCGAAAATAAGGGGAATGCATACCTTTTTGCCATATAAAAGGGAAATTTCTTCATTTTTGCTTCAAAATAAAAGGAATTTCTGCCTTTTTGCCTCTAAATAAGTGGAATTTCTGTCTTTCCCCCCCCAAAAAAGAAAATTTCTGTCTTTTTTGCCCCTAAATAAAGGAAATTTCTGACTTATTACCCTAAAATAAGTAAAATTTCTGCAATTTTGCCCACAAATAAGGGGAATTTCAGCATTTTTACCTCGTAATAAGGGGAATTTCTGCATTTTTGCCTCTAAATAAGTGGAATTTCTGTCTCTTTCCCCAAAAACAAAGGGAATTTCTGTCTTTTTTGCCCCAAAATAAGGAAAATTTCTGACTTATTACCCTAAAATAAGTTAAAGTTCTGCAATTTTGCCCCAATATAAGGGAAATTTCTGCCTTTTTGCCCCCAAATAAGAGGAATTTCAGCCATTTTACCTCAAAATAAGGGTAATTTCTGAATATTGGCACAAAATATTAGGAATTTCTGCCTTTTTGCCCCAAAATAAGGAAAATTTCTGCCTTTTTTCTCTGAAATAAGTAAAATTTCTGCAGTTTTGCAACAAAATAATTGATATTTCTGCAATTTTGCCCCAAAATAAGGGAAATTTCTGATATTTTGTCCCAAAATAATTGAAATTTCTGAGTTTTACTTAAAAATAACGAGAATTTCTGTTTTTTTGCTCCACAATTAGTGAAATTTCTGCAATTTTGCCCTAAAATAAAAGTAAATTTTGCAATTTTTCCCCATAATAAGAGAAATTTCTGCAATTTTGCCCCAAAATAATCGGAATTTCTGATTTTTGCCCCAAAATAAGGAAAATTTCTATAATTTTTCCCCAAAATAAGGGGAATTTCTCATTTTTTGCCCCAAAATAAAGGAAATTTCAGACTTTTTACCTGAAAATAAGTGAAATTTCTGCAATTTTGCCCCAAATAAGGGAAAATTCTGCAATTTTGCCACAAAATAAGGTAAATTCCTGCAATTTTGCCCCAAAATAAAGAAAATTTCTGGAATTTTTTCCCAAGATAAGGGGAATTTCTGATTTTTGCCCCAAAATAAAGGGAATTTTTGCCTTTTGCCCCAAAATTAGGGGAATTTCTGCAATTTTGCTCCAAAATATGGGGAATTTCTGCCTTTTTGCCCGAAAATAAGAATGCATACCTTTTTGCCATAAAAAAGTGAAATTTCTTCATTTTTGCTCCAAAATAAGGGGAATTTCTGCCTTTTTGCCTCTAAATAAGTGGAATTTCTGTCTTTTTCCCCCAAAAACAAAGGGAATTTCTGTCTTTTTTGCCCCAAAATAAGGGGAATTTCTGACTTATTACCCTGAAATAAGTGAAATTTCTGCAATTTTGCCCCAAAATAAGGGAAATTTCTGCATTTTTGCTTCCAAATAAGGGGAATTTCAGCCTTTTAACCTAAAAATAAGGGGAATTTCTGCATTTTTGCCACAAAATATTAGGAATTTCTGCATTTTTGCCCCAATATAAGGAAAATTTCTGCCTTTTTTCCCTGAAATAAAGATATTTCTGCAATTTTGCTCGAAAATAAGTGGAATTTCTGAGTTTTGCCCCAAAATAAGGAGAATTTCTGTCTTTTTGCCCCAACATATAGGGAATTTCTTCCTTTTTGCCCCACAATTAGGGGAATTTCTGCAATCTTGCGCCAAAATACGGGGAATTTCTGCCTTTTTGCCCGAAAATAAGGGGAATGCATACCTTTTTGCCATATAAAAGGGAAATTTCTTCATTTTTGCTCCAAAATAAGGAAAATTTCTGCCCTTTTCCTCTAAATAAGTGGACTTTCTGTCTTTTTCCCCCAAAACAAAGGGAATTTCTGTCTTTTTTGCACCAAAATAAAAGGAATTTTTGACTTATTACCCGGAAATAAGTAAAATTTCTGCAATTTTGCCCCAAAATAAGGGAAATTTCAGCCTTTTTCCCTCCAAATATGGGGAATTTCAGCCTTTTTACCTTATAATAAGGGGAATTTCTGCATTTTTGCCTCTAAATAAGTGGAATTTCTGTCTTTTTCCCCCAAAACAAAGGGAATTTCTGTCTTTTTTGCCCCAAAATTAGGAAAATTTCTGCCTTATTACCCTAAAATAAGTGAAATTTCTGCAATTTTGCCCCAATATAAGAGAAATTTCTGCCTTTTTGCCCCCAAATGAGGGAAATTTCAGCCTTTTTACCTCAAAATAAGGGGAATTTCTGAATTTTGGCACAAAATATTAGGAATTTCTGCCTTTTTGCCCCAAAATAAGGAAAATTTCTGCCTTTTTTCTCTGAAATAAGTGAAATTTCTGCAATTTTGCACCAAAATAAGTGAAATTTCTGCAATTTTGCCCGAAAATAATGGAAATTTCTGGAATTTTGCCCCAAAATAAGTGGAATTTCTGAGTTTTGCCCCAAAATAAAAAGAATTTCTGCCTTTTTGCCCCACAATTAGTGAAATTTCTGCAATTTTGCCCTAAAATAAAAGAAATTTTTGCAATTTTTTACCATAATAAGGGAAATTTCTGCATTTTTGCCCCAAAATAAGGGGAATTTCTGATTTTTGCCGCACAATTAGAGAAATTTCTGCAATTTTGCCCCAAAATAAGTGGAATTTCTGCCATTTTGCCTCTAAATAAGTGGAATTTCAGTCTTTTTCCTCCAAAACATAGGGAATTTCTGTTTATTTTGCCCAAATATAAGGAAAATTTCTGCCTTTTTTCCCTGAAATAAGAGATATTTCTGCAATTTTGCCCCAAAATAAGTGGAATTTCTTAGTTTTGCCCCAAAATAAGGAGAATTTTGTTTTTTTGCCCCAACATATAGGGAATATCTGCCTTTTTCCCCCACAATTAGGGGAATTTCTGCAATTTTGCTCCAAAATACGAGGAATTTCTGCCTTTTTGCCCGAAAATAAGGGGAATGCATACCCTTTTGCCATATAAAAGGGAAATTTCTTCATTTTTGCTCCAAAATAAAAGGAATTTCTGCCTTTTTGCCTCTAAATAAGTGGAATTTCTGTCTTTTTCCCCCCAAAAAAAGGAAATTTCTGTCTTTTTGGCCCCTAAATAAGGGGAATTTCTGACTTATTACCCTAAAATAAGTAAAATTTCTGCAATTTTGCCCAAAAATAAGGGAAATTTCTGCATTTTGCCCCCAAATAAGGGGAATATCAGCCTTTTTACCTCGTAATAAGGGGAATTTCTGCATTTTTGCTTCCATATAAGGGGAATTTCAGCCTTTTAACTTAAAAATATGGGAATTTCTGCATTTTTGCAACAAAATATTAGGAATTTCTGCATTTTTGCCCCAATATAAGGAAAATTTCTGCCTTTTTTTCCCTGAAATAAAGATATTTCTGCAATTTTGCTCCAAAATAAGTGGAATTTCTGAGTTTTGCCCCAAAATAAGGAGAATTTCTGTCTTTTTGCCCCAACATATAGGGAATTTCTTCCTTTTTGCCCCACAATTAGGGGAAATTCTGCAATTTTGCTCCAAAATACGGGGAATTTCTGCCTTTTTGCCCGAAAATAAGGGGAATGCATAACTTTTTGCCATATAAAAAAGAAATTTCTTCATTTTTGCTCCAAAATAAGGAAAATTTCTGCCTTTTTGCCTCTAAATAAGTGGACTTTCTGTCTTTTTCCCCCAAAACAAAGGGAATTTCTGTATTTTTTGCACCCAAATAAAAGGAATTTTTGACTTATTACCCGGAAATAAGTAAAATTTCTGCAATTTTGCCCCAAAATAAGGGAAATTTCTGCCTTTTTCCCTCCAAATAAGGGGAATTTCAGCCTTTTTACCTTATAATAAGGGGAATTTCTGCATTTTTGCCTCTAAATAAGTGGAATTTCTGTCTTTTTCCCCCAAAACAAAGGGAATTTCTGTCTTTTTTGCCCCAAAATTAGGAAAATTTCTGCCTTATTACCCTAAAATAAGTGAAATTTCTGCAATTTTGCCCCAATATAAGAGAAATTTCTGCCTTTTTGCCCCCAAATAAGGGAAATTTTAGCCTTTTTACCTCAAAATAAGGGGAATTTCTGAATTTTGGCACAAAATATTAGGAATTTCTGCCTTTTTGCCCCAAAATAAGGAAAATTTCTGCCTTTTTTCTCTGAAATAAGTGAAATTTCTGCAATTTTGCAACAAAATAAGTGAAATTTCTGCAATTTTGCCCCAAAATAATGGAAATTTCTGGAATTTTGCCCCAAAATAAGTGGAATTTCTGAGTTTTGCCCCAAAATAAAAAGAATTTCTGCCTTTTTGCCCCACAATTAGTGAAATTTCTGCAATTTTGCCCTAAAATAAAAGAAATTTTTGCAATTTTTTACCATAATAAGGGAAATTTCTGCATTTTTGCCCCAAAATAAGGGGAATTTCTGATTTTTGCCGCACAATTAGAGAAATTTCTGCAATTTTGCCCCAAAATAAGGGGAATTTCTGCCATTTTGCCTCTAAATAAGTGGAATTTCAGTCTTTTTCCTCCAAAACATAGGGAATTTCTGTTTATTTTGCCCAAATATAAGGAAAATTTCTGCCTTTTTTCCCTGAAATAAGAGATATTTCTGCAATTTTGCCCCAAAATAAGTGGAATTTCTTAGTTTTGCCCCAAAATAAGGAGAATTTTGTTTTTTTGCCCCAACATATAGGGAATATCTGCCTTTTTCCCCCACAATTAGGGGAATTTCTGCAATTTTGCTCCAAAATACGAGGAATTTCTGCCTTTTTGCCCGAAAATAAGGGGAATGCATACCTTTTTGCCATATAAAAGGGAAATTTCTTCATTTTTGCTCCAAAATAAAAGGAATTTCTGCTTTTTGCCTCTAAATAAGTGGAATTTCTGTCTTTTTCCCCCCCAAAAAAAGGAAATTTCTGTCTTTTTTGCCCCTAAATAAGGGGAATTTCTGACTTATTACCCTAAAATAAGTAAAATTTCTGCAATTTTGCCCAAAAATAAGGGAAATTTCTGCATTTTGCCCCCAAATAAGGGGAATATCAGCCTTTTTACCTCGTAATAAGGGGAATTTCTGCATTTTTGCCTCTAAATAAGTGGAATTTCTGTCTTTTTTCCCCAAAACAAAGGGAATTTCTGTCTTTTTTGCCCCAAAATAAGGAAAATTTCTCGGTTATTACCCTAAAATAAGTTAAATTTCTGCAATTTTGCCCCAATATAAGGGAAATTTCTGCCTTTTTGCACCTCAAATAAGAGGAATTTCAGCCATTTTACCTCAAAATAAGGGGAATTTCTGAATATTGGCACAAAATATTAGGAATTTCTGCCTTTTTGCCCCAAAATAAGGAAAATTTCTGCTTTTTTCTCTGAAATAAGTAAAATTTTTGCAGTTTTGCAACAAAATAATTGATATTTTTGCAATTTTGCCCCAAAATAAGGGAAATTTCTGATATTTTGCCCCAAAATAAGTGTAATTTCTGAGTTTTGCTTAAAAATAAGGAGAATTTCTGCCTTTTTGCTCCATAATTAGTGAAATTTCTGCAATTTTGCCCTAAAATAAAAGTAAATTTTGCAATTTTTCCCCATAATAAGGGAAATTTCTGCAATATTGCCCCAAAATAAGCAGAATTTCTGATTTTTGCCCCACAATTAGTTAAATTTCTGCAATTTTGCCCCAAAGTAAGGGGAATTTCTGCCTTTTGCCCCAAAATATGGGGAATTTCTGCCTTTTTTTCCAAAAATAAGAAGAATGCATACCTTTTTGCCATAAAAAAGGGAAATTTCTTCATTTTTGCTACAAAATAAGGGGAACTTTTGCATTTTTGCCTCCAAATATGTGGAATTTTTTTCTTTTTCCCCCAAAACAAAGGAAATTTCTGTCTTTTTTGCCCCAAAATAAGAAATATTTCTGACTTATTACCCTGAAATAAGTGAAAGTTCTGCAAATTTGCCCCAAAATAAGGGAAATTTCTGCCTTTTGCCCCAAAATGTGGGGAATTTCAGCATTTTACATCAAAATAAGGGAAATTTCTGATTTTTGCACCTAAATATGGAGAATTTCTTCCTTTTTGCCCCAAAATAAAGGGAATTTCTGCATTTTTGCACCAATATTAGGGGAATTTCTGCAATTTTGCTCCAAAATACGGGTCATTTCTGCCTTTTTGCCTGAAATTAAGTGGAATTTCTGCCTTTTTTTCCCAAAATAAGTGAAATTTCTTCAATTTTTGCCAAAAATTAGGGATTTCATCTTTTTGCCCCAAAATGAGGGGAATTTCTGCCATTTTGCCCATAAATATTTGAAATTTCTGAAATTTTACCCCAAAATAAGGGGAATTTCTGCCTTTTTGCCTCTAAATAAGTGGAATTTCAATCTTTTTCCCCCAAAACAAAGGGAATTTCTGTTTATTTTGCCCAAATATAAGGAAAATTTCTGCCTTTTTTCCCTGAAATAAGAGATATTTCTGCAATTTTGCCCCAAAATAAGTGGAATTTCTGAGTTTTGCCCCAAAATAAGGAGAATTTTGTTTTTTTGCCCCAACATATGGGGAATATCTGCCTTTTTCCTCCACAATTAGGGGAATTTCTGCAATTTTGCTCCAAAATACAAGGAATTTCTGCCTTTTTGCCCGAAAATAAGGGGAATGCATACCTTTTTGCCATATAAAAGGGAAATTTCTTCATTTTTGCTCCAAAATAAGGGAAATTTCTCCCTTTTTGTCTCTAAATAAGTGGAATTTCTGTCTTTTTCCCAGAAAACAAAGGGAATTACTGTCTTTTTTGCCTCAAAAAAAGGGGATTTTCTGACTTATTACCCTGAAATAAGTGAAATTTCTGCAATTTTCCCCCAAAATAAGGGAAATTTCTGCATTTTAGTAAATAAGGGGAATTTCAGCCTTTTAACCTAAAAATAAGGGGAATTTCTGCATTTTTGCCACAAAATATTAGGAATTTCTGCCTTTTTGCCCCAATATAAGGAAATTTTTTGCCTTTTTTTCCTGAAAAAAGAGATATTTCTGCAATTTTACCCCAAAATAAGTGGAATTTCTGAGTTTTGCCCCAAAATAAAGAGAATTTCTGTCTTTTTGCCCCAACTTATAGGGAATTTCTGCCTTTTTGCCCCACAATTAGGGGAATTTCTGCAATTTTGCTCCAAAATACGGGGAATTTCTGCCTTTTTGCCTGAAAATAAGGGGAATGCATACCTTTTTGCCATATAAAAGGGAAATTTCTTCATTTTTGCTCCAAAATAAAAGGAATTTCTGCCTTTTTGCCTCTAAATAAGTGAAATTTCTGTCTTTTTCCCCCCCAAAAAAGGAAATTTCTGTCTTTTTTGCCCCTAAATAAGGGGAATTTTTGACTTATTACCCTAAAATAAGTAAAATTTCTGCAATTTTGCCCAAAAATAAGGGAAATTTCTGCATTTTGCCCCCAAATAAGGGGAATTTCAGCCTTTTTACCTCGTAATAAGGGGAATTTCTGCATTTTTGCCTCTAAATAAGTGGAATTTCTGTCTTTTTCCCCCAAAACAAAGGGAATTTCTCTCTTTTTTACCCAAAAATAAGGAAAATTTCTGACTTATTACCCTGAAATAAGTTAAATTTCTGCAATTTTGCCCCAATATAAGGGAAATTTCTGCCTTTTTGCCCCCAAATAAGAGGAATTTCAGCCATTTTACCTCAAAATAAGGGGAATTTCTGAATATTGGCACAAAATATTAGGAATTTCTGCCTTTTTGCCCCAAAATAAGGAAAATTTCTGCCTTTTTTCTCTGAAATAAGTAAAATTTCTGCAGTTTTGCCACAAAATAATTGATATTTCTGCAATTTTGCCCCAAAATAAGGGAAATTTCTGATATTTTGCCCCAAAATAAGTGAAATTTCTGAGTTTTGCTTAAAAATAAGGAGAATTTCTGCCTTTTTGCTCCACAATTAGTTAAATTTCTGCAATTTTGCCCTAAAATAAAAGTAAATTTTGCAATTTTTCCCCATAATAAGGAAAATTTCTGCTATTTTTCCCCAAAATAAGCGGAATTTCTGATTTTTGCCCCACATTAGTTAAATTTCTGCAATTTTGCCCCAAAATAAGGGGAATTTCTGCCTTTTGCCCCAAAATATAGGGAATTTCTGCCTTTTTTTCCAAAAATAAGAAGAATGCATTCCTTTTTGCCATAAAAAAGGGAAATTTCTTCATTTTTGCTACAAAATAAGGGGAACTTTTGCATTTTTGCCTCCAAATATGTGGAATTTCTGTATTTTTCCCCCAAAACAAAGGAAATTTCTGTCTTTTTTGCCCCAAAATAAGAAAAATTTCTGACTTATTACCCTGAAATAAGTGAAAGTTCTGCAAATTTGCCCCAAAATAAGGGAAATTTCTGCCTTTTGCCCCAAAATGTGGGGAATTTCAGCATTTTACATCAAAATAAGGGAAATTTCTGATTTTTGCACCAAAATATTAGGAATTTCTGCCTTTTTGCCCCAAAATAAAGGGAATTTCTTCATTTTTGCACCAATATTAGGGGAATTTCTGCAATTTTGCTCCAAAATATGGGTCATTTCTGCCTTTTTGCCCGAAATTAAGTAGAATTTCTGCCTTTTTGTCCCGAAATAAGTGAAATTTCTTCAATTTTAGCCCAAAATTAGGGATTTCATCTTTTTGCCCCAAAATAAGGGGAATTTCTGCCATTTTGCCCATAAATATTTGAAATTTCTGAAATTTTACCCCAAAATAAGGGGAATTTCTGCCTTTTTGCCCCAAAATAAGGGGAATTTCAACATTATTACCTCAAAATAAGGGAAATATCTGCCTTTTTGCCACAAAATATACAGAATTTCTGCCTTTTTGCCCCAAAATAAGGAAAATTTCTATAATTTTTCCCCAAAATAAGGGGAATTTCTCATTTTTTGCCCCAAAATAAAGGAAATTTCAGACTTTTTACCTGAAAATAAGTGAAATTTCTGCAATTTTGCCCCAAATAAGGGAAAATTCTGCAATTTTGCCACAAAATAAGGTAAATTCCTGCAATTTTGCCCCAAAATAAAGAAAATTTCTGGAATTTTGCCCCAAGATAAGGGGAATTTCTGATTTTTGCCCCAAAATAAAGGGAATTTCTGCCTTTTGCCCCAAAATTAGGGAAATTTCTGCAATTTTGCTCCAAAATATAGGGAATTTCTGCCTTTTTGCCCGAAAATAAGAATGCATACCTTTTTGCCATAAAAAAGTGAAATTTCTTCATTTTTGCCCCAAATAAGGGGAATTTCTGCCTTTTGCCCCAAAATATGGGGAATTTCTGCCTTTTTTTCCAAAAATAAGAAGAATGCATACCTTTTTGCCATATAAAAGGGAAATTTCTTCATTTTTGCTACAAAATAAGGGGAACTTTTGCATTTTTGCCTCCAAATATGTGGAATTTCTGTCTTTTTCCCTCAAAACAAAGGAAATTTCTGTCTTTTTTGCCCCAAAATAAGAAAAATTTCTGACTTATTACCCTGAAATAAGTGAAAGTTCTGTAAATTTGCCCCAAAATAAGGGAAATTTCTGCCTTTTGCCCCAAAATGTGGGGAATTTCAGCATTTTACATCAAAATAAGGGAAATTTCTGATTTTTCCACCTAAATATGGAGAATTTCTGCCTTTTTGCCCCAAAATAAAGGGAATTTCAGCATTTTTGCACCAATATTAGGGGAATTTCTGCAATTTTGCTCCAAAATACGGGTCATTTCTGCCTTTTTGCCCGAAATTAAGTGGAATTTCTGCCTTTTTGTCGTGAAATAAGTGAAATTTCTTCAATTTTTGCCAAAAATTAGGGATTTCATCTTTTTGCCCCAAAATGAGGGGAATTTCTGCCATTTTGCCCATAAATATTTGAAATTTCTGAAATTTTACCCCAAAATAAGGGGAATTTCTGCCTTTTTGCCCCAAAATAAGGGGAATTTCAACATTATTACCTCAAAATAAGGGAAATTTCTGCCTTTTTGCCACAAAATATACGGAATTTCTGCCTTTTTGCCCAAAATAAAGAAAATTTCTATAATTTTTCCCCAAAAGAAGGGGAATTTCTCATATTTTGCCCCAAAATGAAGGAAATTTCAGACTTTTTACCTGAAAATAAGTGAAATTTCTGCAATTTTGCCCCAAATAAGGGAAAATTCTGCAATTTTGCCACAAAATAAGGTAAATTCCTGCAATTTTGCCCCAAAATAAAGAAAATTTCTGGAATTTTGCCCCAAAATAAGGGGAATTTCTGATTTTTGCCCCAAAATATAGGGAATTTCTGCCTTTTGCCCCAAAATTAGGGGAATTTCTGCAATTTTGCTCCAAAATATGGGGAATTACTGCCTTTTTGCCCGAAAATAAGAATGCATACCTTTTTGCCATAAAAAAGTGAAATTTCTTCATTTTTGCTCCAAAATAAGGGGAATTTCTGCCTTTTTGCCTCTAAATAAGTGGAATTTTTGTCTTTGTCCCCCAAAACAAAGGGAATTTCTGTCTTTTTTGCCCCAAAATAAGGGGAATTTCTGACTTATTACCCTGAAATAAGTGAAATTTCTGCAATTTTGCCCCAAAATAAGGGAAATTTCTGCATTGTTGCTTCCAAATAGGGGAATTTCAGCCTTTTAACCTAAAAATAAAAGGAATTTCTGCATTTTTGCCACAAAATATTAGGAATTTCTGCATTTTTGCCCCAATATAAGGAAAATTTCTGCCTTTTTTCCCTGAAATAAAGATATTTCTGCAATTTTGCTCCAAAATAAGTGGAATTTCTGAGTTTTGCCCCAAAATAAGGAGAATTTCTGTCTTTTTGCCCCAACATATAGGGAATTTCTTCCTTTTTGCCCCACAATTAGAGGAATTTCTGCAATCTTGCTCCAAAATACGGGGAATTTCTGCCTTTTTGCCCGAAAATAAGGGGAATGCATACCTTTTTGCCATATAAAAGGGAAATTTCTTCATTTTTGCTCCAAAATAAGGAAAATTTCTGCCTTTTTGCCTCTAAATAAGTGGACTTTCTGTCTTTTTCCCCCAAAACAAAGGGAATTTCTTTCTTTTTTGCACCAAAATAAAAGGAATTTTTGACTTATTACCCGGAAATAAGTAAAATTTCTGCAATTTTGCCCCAAAATAAGGGAAATTTCTGCCTTTTTCCCCCCAAATAAGGGGAATTTCAGCCTTTTTACCTTATAATAGGGGGAATTTCTGCATTTTTGCCTCTAAATAAGTGGAATTTCTGTCTTTTTCCCCCAAAACAAAGGGAATTTCTGTCTTTTTTGCCCCAAAATTAGGAAAATTTCTGCCTTATTACCCTAAAATAAGTGAAATTTCTGCAATTTTGCCCCAATATGAGGGAAATTTCTGCTTTTTTGCCCCCAAATAAGGGAAATTTCAGCCTTTTTACCTCAAAATAAGGGGAATTTCTGAATTTTGGCACAAAATATTAGGAATTTCTGCCTTTTTGCCCCAAAATAAGGAAAATTTCTGCCTTTTTTCTCTGAAATAAGTGAAATTTCTGCAATTTTGCACCAAAATAAGTGAAATTTCTGCAATTTTGCCCCAAAATAATGGAAATTTCTGGAATTTTGCCCCAAAATAAGTGGAATTTCTGAGTTTTGCCCCAAAATAAAAAGAATTTCTGCCTTTTTGCCCCACAATTAGTGAAATTTCTGCAATTTTGCCCTAAAATAAAAGAAATTTTTGCAATTTTTTACCATAATAAGGGAAATTTCTGCATTTTTGCCCCAAAATAAAGGGAATTTCTGATTTTTGCCGCACAATTAGAGAAATTTCTGCAATTTTGCCCCAAAATAAGGGGAATTTCTGCCTTTTTGCCTCTAAATAAGTGGAATTTCAATCTTTTTCCCCCAAAACATAGGGAATTTCTGTTTATTTTGCCCAAATATAAGGAAAATTTCTGCCTTTTTCCCTGAAATAAGTGATATTTCTGCAATTTTGCCCCAAAATAAGTGGAATTTCTGAGTTTTGTCCCAAAATAAGGAGAATTTTGTTTTTTTGCCCCAACATATAGGGAATATCTGCCTTTTCCCCCCACAATTAGGGGAATTTCTGCAATTTTGCTCCAAAATACGAGGAATTTCTGCCTTTTTGCCCGAAAATAAGGGGAATGCATACCTTTTTGCCATATAAAAGGAAAATTTCTTCATTTTTGCTCCAAAATAAAAGGAATTTCTGACTTTTTGCCTCTAAATAAGTGGAATTTCTGTCTTTTTCATCCCAAAAAAAGGAAATTTCTGTCGTTTTGCCCCTAAATAAGGGGAATTTCTGACTTATTACCCTAAAATAAGTGAAATTTCTGCAATTTTGCCCCAATATAAGGGAAATTTCTGCCTTTTTGCCACCAAATAAGGGAAATTTCAGCCTTTTTACCTCAAAATAATAGGATTTTCTGAATTTTGGCACAAAATATTAGGAATTTCTGCCTTTTTGCCCCAAAATAAGGAAAATTTCTGCCTTTTTTCTCTGAAATAAGTGAAATTTCTGCAATTTTGCACCAAAATAAGTGAAATTTGTGCAATTTTGCCCCAAAATAATGGAAATTTCTGGAATTTTGCCACAAAATAAGTGGAATTTCTGAGTTTTGCCCCAAAATAAAAAGAATTTCTGCCTTTTAGTCCCACAATTAGTGAAATTTCTGCAATTTTGCCCTAAAATAAAAGAAATTTTTGCAATTTTTTAGCATAATAAGGGAAATTTCTGCATTTTTGCCCCAAAATAAGGGGAATTTCTGATTTTTGCCGCACAATTAGTTAAATTTCTGCAATTTTGCCCCAAAATAAGGGGAATTTCTGCCTTTTTGCCTCTAAATAAGTGGAATTTCAGTCATTTTCCCCCAAAACATAGGGAATTTCTGTTTATTTTGCCCAAATATAAGGAAAATTTCTGCCTTTTTTCCCTGAAATAAGAGATATTTCTGCAATTTTGCCCCAAAATAAGTGGAATTTCTGAGTTTTGCCCCAAAATAAGGAGAATTTTGTTTTTTTGCCCCAACATATAGGGAATATCTGCCTTTTTCCCCCACAATTAGGGGAATTTCTGCAATTTTGCTCCAAAATACGAGGAATTTCTGCTTTTTTGCCCGAAAATAAGGGGAATGCATACCTTTTTGCCATATAAAAGGGAAATTTCTTCATTTTTGCTTCAAAATAAAAGGAATTTCTGCCTTTTTGCCTCTAAATAAGTGGAATTTCTGTCTTTCCCCCCCCAAAAAAGAAAATTTCTGTCTTTTTTGCCCCTAAATAAAGGAAATTTCTGACTTATTACCCTAAAATAAGTAAAATTTCTGCAATTTTGCCCACAAATAAGGGGAATTTCAGCATTTTTACCTCGTAATAAGGGGAATTTCTGCATTTTTGCCTCTAAATAAGTGGAATTTCTGTCTCTTTCCCCAAAAACAAAGGGAATTTCTGTCTTTTTTGCCCCAAAATAAGGAAAATTTCTGACTTATTACCCTAAAATAAGTTAAAGTTCTGCAATTTTGCCCCAATATAAGGGAAATTTCTGCCTTTTTGCCCCCAAATAAGAGGAATTTCAGCCATTTTACCTCAAAATAAGGGTAATTTCTGAATATTGGCACAAAATATTAGGAATTTCTGCCTTTTTGCCCCAAAATAAGGAAAATTTCTGCCTTTTTTCTCTGAAATAAGTAAAATTTCTGCAGTTTTGCAACAAAATAATTGATATTTCTGCAATTTTGCCCCAAAATAAGGGAAATTTCTGATATTTTGTCCCAAAATAATTGAAATTTCTGAGTTTTACTTAAAAATAACGAGAATTTCTGTTTTTTTGCTCCACAATTAGTGAAATTTCTGCAA